>NW_006921551.1:0-71080 GCF_000340215.1 Pseudocercospora fijiensis CIRAD86 | reverse complement strand
GGGTTGCTACCTAGTTTTAACTATAGTGCTAGATATGCTTGATCTGTTCTATAATTAGTTCTATAGCTATTAGTGTTAACCTCTTCTTTCTTCCTTCTATCTAGCTTAGAAAGGGGATGTTCCTTACTCGGGCAAAGGTTGTTAGCCTTTTAGCGACAATTTTTTCTAGTACCTTGCCTATTGTATTAAGTAGGGCTATTAGTCTGTAGGCCTTAAGCTGTATATAGTCTTCCTTCTAGGGCTTCCTTAGCACTACTATTAGGGACTTCCTAAATAGTCTTAGGTAGTGTCCTAGTGCTAGGCTTTATAAAAAGATATTGGCTAGTACTAGGGCTAGCCCCTTTCTATATACTTTTAGAAGTTTGTTATAGATCTTGTCTTCTCCTAGTGCCTTATTGCCTAGAATTTTCTTTAGGATCCTTTTAATAGTTTCGGGTTTGACCTAGGTATCTCTTAGTGTATCTAGTAGTAGGGTCTCTTGTTCTATCTCCCCTATGTCTAATAGGTCTACTTATACTTTTCTATAGAAGAAGTGTTAGCCTAGGGCTCTTGCTTTTCCTTCTATTATAGTCTATATTTGTCCTTATTAGTCTATAATGTCCGGGAATTGTAGTAGCATATCCTTATCCTATTTAGGTCTCCTTACCTATTTAGCTATCCTTTATATCTCCTCTAGTTTCTTTATAATTATTCCTATTATAGATCTCTATTCTTGTATCTTGTCTTTCTTAATCTAGATCTTCTTTTCCTAGTAGGCTTTATTATAGTTGTCCTATGCTTCCTAGGTATAGGTTTGTATCTACTACCTCCTAGCCTTCCTTACTACTTTAACCTTCCTTATACACTTACTAGTCTAGTATAGTTGCTAGTATAGTAAATGTTTCTTTGCTAGGGTATGCTTTCTAGCTACCTGTTTTAGGATTCCTGTTAGTTCTTCTACTGCTTTATTAATGTCCTCTAGCCTTAGTAGGTGCTTTGTTAAGAGTTCCTCTAGTTTTAGGTCCCTTTCTAGTTCCTCCCTAATCCTACTCTATTAGGTACCCTTCTAGTTAAGCTTCTCCTCTAGTTCTCTTTCCTAATTGGCTTAGACATTTAGCTTAATCTGCACCGGGAAGTAGTCTAATAATTCTTCTAGTTCCTAGTTAATCCTGTATCTTGTAATCCTGTTCCTAATCTAGTATAATACAAAGCATAGGTCTAGTGTGCTACTACTTCCTCTTGCCTCCTAAGTAATTAGTCCCTTTAGGGTAACAATTTCCATTTCTTCCCTCTCTAATATATCAATTAGTCTTCCTACTAGGAAATAGTAAGCTAGGGTAAAGTCTAAGCCCTAGAGGGGGTAGTAGAGGTTGAAATCCCTAAGTAGGATTTAGTAGGTATTCCCCTAGATAACTCTAGGTAGTCTTTCTAGGGTTTTTAGTTAGGTACTGCTTCTTAAGTCTAGTAGTAGGTTGTATATATAGTAGACTTAGAGTGTTCCTTAGGATGTCTCTACTTAAACTAATATTAGGTCCCTATCCTCCTATAGTAGAGCCTGCTAGGTTTCTATATCTATCTCCTTGCTAATATAGATGTATGTCCTTAGGGCTCCCTAGTTGTAGATAATTAGGTAGTATCTTAGGTCTTTAACTATTACTAGTCTCTTTATATATAGGTTAAGCTAGGGCTCTTAGATTGCAATAATGTAATGTTCTTTTAGGTTTAGTACCTAAAGGAAGCTCCTCTATACCTTGTCTTTGCTCTTGTTAATATTGTACTATATAATGTTTAGTAATATTGCAATGTTTATTAGGTTTCATCTATATCATTTCCCTATAAGTTTTCCTTTAGTCTTCCCTCACTTTAGACTAACATTTAACTAAGCTTTGTCTACCCTACTTCCTTTCCTATAATATTAAGGTATCTTAGTCTCCCTAGTTACTAGTAACTCTCTTATACTAGTAAGGCCCTAAATGTAAACCTATTATCTTGTCTAGACCTCTTTTGTAGTACTTAGCTAGGTTGCTTCTACACCTAGCTACCCTAGCTTATTGTGTATCTTTTTAGTGTATTGATTCTAGCTTCCTTTACCTTCCTCGCTACCTATATTCTTACTAGGCATTCCTTCGCCTAAGAGGGGTGTCTTTTAGTATAGTATGTATATCTTGCTTCTCCCTTATATACTTTGCATTCTTTAACCTAGTAATCCCCTATATAATAGGAGCAGGTATTGGTTGTCTTTATACACTTAGCTACTAAGTGTCTATAGTGTTAACATTTGAAGCACTATATTATCCTATAGTTGCTTCTATATATCTCTGTTTCTAATCTCTTATAGTCCTAGAACAACCCCTAGTCTAGCACTATATTAGCTTACTCTGCACTCCCTACCTAGATAATTAGGGAAGACTGCTTCTTAGTCTCCTCGATTTTCCTTTTAATCTATGCCACTTTTGTAATCTTTAGGCCTAGGCATATAGCTTGGTTTTGTCTCTATAGGCTCTTAATATCCTATTCTTCCTTAAAGCTTCTTATTATACTATAGGCTATAATTATAAATTGCTATTAGGAGACCTTTACTGTTTTCCCTATTTTGGTTGTCTATTCTTTTTGTGTTTCTAGCTTCTTTTTGTCCTGCTCTTATACTATAAACAGCTTGATTACCCCTTTTCCTTCGTTCCTAGCCCTAATTACCTCTTTAACTACAATTCTTTCTACAATCTCTTTCCCTATAAGTCCTTAGATTTCCTTTTGCTCCTATAGGTCCGTAATATAGACTCTAACTACTGTCCTCGGGGGTTTTAGCGCCTCCTAACTAGCTACTACTGCCTAGGTACGGTAGTTTAGGCTTACTTCCTATTGTTTCTTCGTAATCTTTGCTACGACTATATTAGCTACCTTTGTAATTACGTAGCTTGCTTAGTTGTAGATTGCTTTCAGTCCTCTAAGGAGTTCTAAGATTATTATCCTATATGCCCTCTTAGGGGTTCTTCTATCTTCCGCCTTTAGTACCTCCTCTACCCTAGTATATAGTGCTCTCTATTCGTCCTCCCTTCCTTCTTAACTGTCTTCCCTTCGTCTCTAATTGTTCGCTACTATTTTTCCTTCTATTCCTACTCCGCCTCCCTTTAATAATAATATAGTATACGATATCGGGGTAAAGTATATAGCGGAACCCTAGATATAGGGTACGTAGGGCGAGGGGTAAAGTAGGCTAACGCAACCTAGGGAGGCCTATATATACTAGATTATTAATAGAGGTTCTTACCGGCTCTACTACCTCTACTAGCCTACCTCTACGACTAATTATTCTCTATTTACCCTCGTACTATACTCGCTATCGACTCGCAAAATGCCTCTACGTATTAATCTCTCGCTATAGAGGGCTTAGATAACCTCTTAAGTTAATAGCGGTACTATATAAAGCGAAATCCTATAGTACCTTATATAAGAGACTAGTTACTAGTAGACGCCGTAGTAGTTCGGGTTGGGTTAGGTTAGTTTGCTAAGCTAAAATTCCGGGTTAGTTTAGTTCGGTTTGCTAAGAAACTATAGGATTAGCTAGTTCGAACTATAGAATTTATCGGTTTCTAATACTTGAAGTATGCCCTTTATAAGACTAGTACTAATAGAACTTCTAAAGACTTTAATTCTATATGCCTAAGAAAGTATATTATACTATATATATATGCCTAGAGAGTATATAGAGCGCGCTATATAGCGCTATATTTTACGTATAGAAACGCTTATAGAGGATACTAAGAACAACTACGCTACCTATTACTCTAGCGAATAAAGACATTCTAGCTAGTAAGAATCTAATCGAGGGCGATAAAATTCTTCTATATAATCGTAATACGCTTAGCGTAAATAGCTATAAGTTAGACAGCTAAAATAGCATTAGTATAGTTCGAAAGGAGGTAGAAGAGAAATATATATTCGAAGATGCGAATTAAGTAGGCTTCTATAGCCTCTTAAAGGGCCTCGATTACGGATCTCTAAAAGCGAATATCGACCCGATAGGCGATAGCAATTTCGCGAACAAGTCGCTAAAAGGGAGCTTTAGGAATAAGGAGCTTATTTCCCTTCTAATATCTCTAAATCTTACGAAGGGCTACGGCTAAAGAAGGATTAGTAAAAAGGAGTTAAGATGCCAGCTACGCTACCGGCTATGCTACCGGCTATAGCTACCGGCTATAGAGAAAACTTACTTCCTAGGCGCTATCGACGCTTGCTACGATTATTACTACTAGTAGTAGAAGTACTCGTCGTCGTCTTATGCGGAGTCTTACCCGCCGTTATCTTACGCGGAGCCTTACCCGTAGTCTGCTTTTAACTAGCGCGACTAGTAGCGGTAGCGGCTATCTTACGTAAATATACTATACTCTTTCTACTAGGTCTAGTTATATTGCGACCTTAAGTAGTAGTAGGTCCCTTCTTACGAGCCTTCTAAATTTAGTCGAGTAGATTCGCTATTATAAAAGTCGTCGAATTAGTAAAAAGGTACGGTACGAAGGTATAGAAAGGCGCGCGCGGAGCGGAGGTATAGTAGAAGTAGTAGATATAGAGCGTAGAAGTATAGGTATCGATACGAAGATTATATACGGCGAGAGGGGTAGTAACGCGGTATCGCTAAGTAACTAAGTAAGCTTCGCGTAAGCCCGTAGTAGAGTAACGTTATAGTAAGCAAAGAAGGCAGGTACGGCTAAAAGAGGTAGGAACGGCAAACTTTAAAATATAGCCGGCACCTATAGCCGGTATAGGAAAACGGCAAAAGCCTCCTTTTAATAAATAGTCGGCGTAATAAAGGTAGCCTACTATAATATAGGTATTTTTTAGTAGTTCGATTAAATTCCGAAACGGCTTTCTCGCCTAGAAATAGAAATACCTATCCGCCGTATAGTAAAACGGCGACTCGCTTTATAGGGCAAGTCTAGTAAATTCTGCCTAGCAATACTACTAGTAGACAATTAAAAATTATAAAAAAAGAAATAACTAGTAGAGGAATTAAACCTACGACCTCTTAGACCCTATCGATTATAGCGCCTTAGAGTTCTCGGGACTTAGGGTAGTATAGCTCTAAGAGCAGGGACTCCTAATAGCGTACCTAGTAACTATGTCTTTTATAGCTAAGAATTATACTACTAGACTAACTCGCTAGAAGACGAAATAGATAGGAAATGTCTAGAATATATACTTTTAGGATACTAGATCCTCGGCGTTCCTACTAGAGAATTTAGAAATAGACTATAATATACTATCTAGGCGACTCTAGTCGCGAGGCGACATCTATAGCCGTCTATCTAAAGGATATAGCTCGTTAAGGGGCAACGAGTACGGTACTAGCTCGATAACGGAAGAACTAAGTTCTCTCTCTAGCTCTTCTACTTAATATATTAAGGCTTCCTCTGCCTCTATAATACTATATATACTAGGTTTCTACTTCGTACCCTAGATCTAGGTAGGGCGCGGAGTTAAAATAAGAGGTATAGCCGGTATATATAGCCGGCAAAAGGATACGGAAAGAAGCCTCCTTCTACTAAAAAGCCGGCCTATCTAGGGAAGCCTACCGTAGTATAGATATTCTTTAGCAATGCGATTAATAGAGAATTAGGGAGCGTTAATAGAGAAGGAGAAGGAGAAGGCATCGAAGGGCTTACGCCTTAAGAGGGGCCGTTCGCTAGGTAAGCGATTAGTCTAGTTACTAAATATAGATCCTAATTATTCCGCTATAAATCGACGCCGAATCTTAGCTAGAAGCTATATATCTTTTTGTTAAAGAGTAACCCGCTTCGTATAGATAGCAAGAAGGTTAGAAAGCTCTAACTTAGTTATAAGAAATACCTCCGTAGCTTCCTAAAGAGTACTAATCGCCTTAGCCGTAAATCGTATACTAGACTTAAAATCTAATGTAATTTCTCGGACGAGTCGCTAAAAAGGAGCCTTAAGGATTAAAAGCTTAGTCCCCTTTTTTTCTTAGAATTTCCGGATCTCGTAAAGGGTAATAGTACCCGGTTTAAAGCGCCGGCGTTTGCCCTTTTTCTTTATAGAAGAATAACTCTTCTTCGCGATAGTCTTCGTCCGCCTACTTTTTTTTCCTACTTTAGCCGAAGCCGCCTTGTTTTTCGATACTATTTTACGAGGAACCCCCTTCCTTTATATATACTACGAATAGTCCTCCTCTTCCGATATTTCGTTCTCGCTACGGTCTTCCCGTACTTAGCGTCCTTTACTCTTACCCTTTTCTAGGTTCTTAGAGTATCTTTATACGCGTTCGGGCGACGAGGGCATACCGGTAGTACCTAGAAAATCTCTAAGCCTTTAATCGTAAAAAGATATTAAGTACCTCTTACCTTCTAAACTAAATAGTCTCCTATTAAACCGGTTTAGTAGGCCCTCGTTAGATTCGTAATTAGTATAGTCGCTATAAGGAGAGGAAGCGGCCGACTTAGTAAGGCCCGAAAAGCCGAATCCGTAAGGCATATTTATATTTTAGAATATAGAGTAAGGGAAGAAGGAGAGGAAGAGCGAATAGAGACTTAGAAATAGTAGTAGGCGAGCGGGATAGGTTGCTATAGCAACTACTCTATTTAGGAATTTAAAACATATTAGGAACGTATACCGGCTATATACGCCGGCTATATATACCGACTATATAGGTCGGTTATATATAGAAACTCTAGTAAATGTAGCTATTTGCCGGCTATACCTACCGGCTCTATTACCTTCTATATAAACGCTTCGCTTGCTTTAAGTCCCCCTTAGCCTATATACGCTTCCGCTTCTCGACCCGTAGTCGCCTTCTACCTCCGCCCTCTTCCTCTTTATTATCGCTAATAAGGGTCTCGCTTAGACTAAATTTCGCATTCTCTTTACGCTTTTAGGTTTCTTCGATCTTAAGCTTTTCTAATTAGTCGATAAGCTCCTTTAATAAAATATATAGTATCTTACCTCGGCGACTCTAGTAGAGGAGGTAGTATTAGAATACTATAATAATTTCGAAGGTAGTAGGCGAGTATATTCGATTAAACCGGCCCTAGTAACGAGCGATACTAAAAGATCTCTTATAGCCTATACCTACGCTCGGAATAGCGAGGACGTCCCGAGCGATCGAAGCTATCGTTAGAAACTTAGGCTCTAACCGCTACTATATAGCGAGAATATCGTCTCCGAATTCGTCTTAAAGACTAGTAAGATCTAGAGATTATTAGCCCTCTTTCCGAGCCTATAAGTTTAGTACTTACCTATACTCCGATAGAGATCGAACTCTTCTTTATTTAGTATAGAACTAACTTGCTCTTCTACCTCTACTTCCTATCTACGAAACAGGTAGGATATCGGAGCCTTCTTAGCCTTCCTTTTCCTAATACGACCTATATTTAGACTAGTTTCTTTCCGACGCTTACTAAATATCTTTTCTAAAACCTCCTAATATCGCTTAGGCTATACCTTATTATCCTTCTATTCCTCCTTCTACTAATATATATCCTTTTTAACTAGGTTTAGTAAGTACGTAACGCCGTAGAGCTCTCCGAACGACTTAAAGGTAGTCCTGTAATATTTGTCTAGCTTAGTATAGGAAGCCTCTATAGCTTTCGTTATAGCTACTTTCTAAGGGACGCTCTTCTTAGCTAGCTTAGCCGCGAGTTCTTTAAGCTTATTAAAGAGCTAGTTATAGTACGTAAAGATAAGGTAGATCGTCGGTCCTCGGGTTCTTCTAATCGTAGTAGTAACCTTTACGTAATGTTTGCTAATATCTACGAGATACTCTACTTAGCGCTATTCGGCGGGTATAAGCGCGAGCTACTTAATACCCTTAGTATTCTAATAAAGCTCGAGAGCGGTACGTAAAGTATATCCCCTCGTAGGTATATAGAAGGTCGAATCGAATCGGGTCTTAATATCTTAAGTAAAACGGAGTAGGCGCTAAGGAGGCCGCTTTTACTATCGCTTATTCTATGCGATATTCTAGGTATCGACTTTAAGGCGCTCGATAAGGGTCTTTTAAATAGTCTCGAATCGGTTATATCTCTATAAGCTCGAGTTCGTATAGATTGCTAGACGACGAAGCTAGAAAAAGACGGTTAATACTATCTTAGATTACTAGCTATAGGTGCTAGCTATAGGTGCCGGCTATAAGTGCCGGCTACGAATAAAGGTTATACCTTATACAAAACGAGAGCGAGGCTCTCTATCTTATCCTGTTTTGTTGCCGCAACGAGTTTCTCGACTCTCGACTTTACTTTACTCTTATCTAGGACCTTCTGTTAGTCGTCGTTCGATAGTGCAATTTTAAGCGTCTTAAAGAGGGCTCGGATCGCGATTTAAACTATATAAGCGAGGTAGGGAAACTTCCGTAGGGATATAACCGCTAATATCGGCTCCTATTCTATAGGGCCGTTAGGGTTTCTTATCTAGGGGTCCTTATCATCTTCCGGGTTATACGTATCCGAAATCGTAGTAAGCTTAATATTAGGCAGATTAAGCTAGATTATAGACCTTATAATCTCGTCTATATAGTCGACCCTATCGGTACTATTAGTTATTTCGAAGATAAATGCAAATAGATAGTACACGTAACGCCTTATGTAATATTCGATTATTACTAGCGTTGTCTATAGTAATCGAGATTAGTTTCGTAGTTACGCTAACCCTATCTATTACCGTATAGACAAGCTTCGCTATATCCTAACCGGTATATAAATCTAGAATTTCTAGGAATCCGATTAGTATTTCCTAGAGTTTCTAATCCGAATTAATAAAGTATAGTGTAATAGAGAGGAAGGAGGCCCTTATAGTCCGGCTTAACTAGCTATCGATAGCAATAGCTACTTAGCGAGTATTACGGATAATCTCCCGAATGTCGTCTAACGTAGCCTCTTTATTCTTCTCGAATATAGTACGCTACGTAGCCGCGCTTAGAAATGTAGGGGGGTACTTTGTAAGATATAGGTATATCTTCTATATAGAATCCCTTTCGAAGAAGTCTTCCGGAAGACCGTTTATAGCTAACATTTCGTTTGCTAGTTACTTAAGATCTTTAGGGGAGAAATCGGAAGCCTTTAATACTTAAGCTTCCTTCTACGTAGCCTATAAAAATTAGTAGCATTTATAGGGTTAAGTTAAGGACCCTCTAGCTATAGCCGGCAGCTACGGCCGGCATATCTAGAAGACGTACCTCTTTCTCGAACGCCGTATCTACCTTAACCCTTACCTCCCGATATCGGGGGTATTACGGCCGATATAGTATTTGGAGTTCTAGAAGCCGACTCGGGGTACTACGCGTTCTACTACGACCTAGGAGTATTATACTAGTAATACTAAGGTTCTAAGTACCCTAGTACTATATTTAGTACTTAGCTTTTATCTAAATTAGCTAGGGTTTCTAAGTAATTCGATTAAAATCTCTAGGTAAAGAAATAAAGGGTCTCGGAGACGATAGTATTATTTCTACGTTCTAAGTACGCAATCGGGTAGTGGGGTATAGTTCTACTACTAGATCTAGTACTAAGTGCCTATAGAAATAAGTCGGAAATTCTAGGATATTAGTCCTTACTATCTAGTAAGGTTAATAGATAGGGTAGGACCGGAGAGATTTATTTAAAGTATCTACGATATTAGAACGGCGGAATTAGTCGTATAGGGTTAAGGCTAAGTACTAAAAGTTTAATCTAGTATACTACTAGGGCACTTATACTATTTTCCTTAATAGAAACTTACTATCTGAGTACCCTAAACGATTCTAAAATTATTCCGGAAATATCTTTTACTAGATTGTCCGCCCGAGCGACCTAGACCGCTTACTAAGGGCGACAGGGTTAGGGATAAGTTTTAAAACCTTAATTTTAGTATACTATTAGAGCACTTATATTATTCTCCCTAATAGAAACTTACTATCTAAGTACCCTAACCGATTCTAAAATTATTCCGGAAACATCTTTTACCGGATTGTCCGCCCGAGCGACCTAGACCGCTTACTAAGGGCGATAGGGTTAGGGATAGATTTAGAAACTATAATCGAGTATACTATTAGAGCTATGCTATTATTTTACTTACTAGTAACCTACTATCTAGGCCTAGTAAGTCGATTCTAAAATTATTCCGGAAACATCTTTTACCGGATTGTCCGCCCGAGCGACCTAGACCCTAGAGCTAAATATTCTAGTATTACAAATTACAATGTCCGCGTATATAGCGTAGGCGCGGCCGTACGTTACTTAAATCTTAAATAGGGATATTAAAATATTTGCATTAGAATATTTAAGGTTCTAGCTAGTATTAGCTAGTTTTCTCGACTATTCTAGGTCGTATTAGATTCTATTAGGTCGAATTTATATAAAAAGTATAAATAAGTATAAGGCTTACGTAAATATCGGGGGTATTACGGCCGATATAGTATTTAGAGTTTGTTACGATCTTAGCGACTTGTATATAAAATTCGAGATTACGTAACTTTAGGTTACGTAACTTAATGCCTAAGGCATCCGCCGAGTAGATAAAAGCCTCTTCCGCGAGAGAGGCTCTCTCTCTCTTCCTTCTTTAACTTATTATTAATTTAGATAGCCTCTTAATTAATATCTTAATAGAATAACGAGTTCCTTTATTACCTACGATAACGTCGTAGGTACTATCGCTTATTTATACGAAGAATTATTATATCGCCGGCGATTACTATCGCCCTTTTATACTTCTCGTTATACGATAGCGCTAACAAACCTTATATTGTATTAAGACCTATATACTAATCTATATTAAGCAAAGTAAGCTACTCGCCCGTAGTAATACCGCTAATTCGCTATAGATCCTTTAGTACCGCCTACCGATTAAGATAGCGGCTCTAAGTATATAAATACGCCTAACTACGTAGGAACGGCTAGTACCTAGTTAAACGGTATACTAGAGCTATAACTACTATAGGGTCTACGACCTAGTCTCGTAGATATTAATAGCGTACTATAATAGCCCCTACCTAGTAATCTCTAGGACTTCTAGTAGCTCTTCCGTAGGTTAAACGAGTAGGACGTCTCTAAATATATATTCTAGCGTATAACTAAGCTTTATTAGTTAGAAGCTACTCTTCGATAGCAATACTAGTAAGAGATAGAAGCACTTAAATAGATATAACGTACTTATTATAAGACTAATACCCGCCTTAATAGCGAATTAGCGTAGGCCTATACCGAAGTAGAACACTAACGCTAAGCCGCCGAATTAGTACGTAATACACTAAATATCGCATATTAGTAGCGTAATAATCTCGCTTAGTAAGCCGTACGCCTATAATAATAGTAGTCTTTTATAGAGGATATCGCCCGCTAAGCTAGCAAATAAGCCGCTTATATCTACTATAATACTAAAGCATCCTTATTACGTAATCCGAATAGCTAAGGACCTATACTAAATAATAGCCGATCCTTGTTCCGTCGCCTATTTAATACTTACCTAGTACCTAGGGATACTATACTAGGAGATAGTACTCCTCGTCGACCTTATACTACCTTCGACTATCTTAGCTACTTATACTTTAGTTAACTAGACGCTAATCCTAATAGTCGTAATAATCTCTTTAACCTTAACGACGACTAGGGTTACGGCCTAGAGCTACGCTCTTACGATTAACTAGAGCCTCTTCGCTACCCTCGCTTTAGCCGCAATTACGATAATAATAATATTAGATATAGTAAGAGCGAGAAGTACCTAGATCTAGAGAAATACGATAGAGACTATAAGAAGTTAAAGCCCTTTCTTACCGAGCTTGCGATTAAGTTAACGATTAATAATAATCGCTTTCCGACGCTATAGAACTAGTTAATATATACGTATAGTCGTACTACTAGTAAAGCCCGCTCGATAGTCTAGCTATATATCTATTACGATAAATAGGGCGTAATCGTAGATTTCGATAACCTCGATAACTTCCGTAACTTACTAGCTAATACCTTCGGCGATCCTAATAAGGTCGCTACTACTAGTTATAAGCTAGATAACTTAAAGTAGAAGAATAAGGAGTTCGCTTACTACTTTACTAAGTTTAATCGACTTAACGCCTTACTTAGTTATAAAGGCCGAGCTTAAGTTAACGCTCTAAAGCGTAGACTATCTTCCGAATTAAAAGTAGCGCTTAGTAATATATATAATAAGCCTACTAACTTCTTAGTATTATATCGACGCTTAACTATTATCGATAACCGACTCTACTAGTATCGTATAGAGAGTAGTTGCGATAATACTAAGCCTAGCTCTAGTAATACCGCTAACTAAGGCTCTAACTCTAGCTTATATAATAACCGCGGTAATAATAATACCGGCGGCTCTAATAACTAGTACGCTCTATAAGGATATATCGCTCCCTATAATAACTAAAGATAGTTTACCTCTACTAATAATAATAATACTAGTACTACTACGACTATAGCTACGACTGTCCGCGACCTAGACGCTATAGACCTCTCCGCTACTTAGGGTTAGGGTTAGGGTTAGGGTTAGGGTTAGGGTTAGGGTTAGGGTAATCGTCGTCGCGTAACGCTTAAAGAGAGAGATCGCCGCCGCCGCGAGAGTTTATACTACTTCTATAGTAGTAACTACGTCTACTCCGATACTACTTATCTAGAGCTTATCCGCCGCGCCTAAGGTTATAGTAATTATCTAAATACTAACGTTTCCGCCTTCGGTACTATTACTACTTTAACTAATCTACCTCCTACGAACGATAAGCCCGCCGCCGAGAGTAGTAATAAAAAGGGAAAAGTATAGCTCTTAAGCAAAGTCGCGCTTAAGAGCCTATACTAATAGAGTTATCTATAATTATACCTATACCGTTATTTCTAAAGGACCTATACTATAATTATAGGAAGAAATATCGATAGTAGAAGGATTTAAAGATTAGTTTATTAGTATTATTAGGAAGTATTATACCTAAGAGCGATAATTAATCTCTCGTCTTGCCTTATACTTTAATAGCTTATAATAAACCTTAGTCTAGTATACTAGATATAGGGTATAATATCGAATATTAATTATTAGTAATAGTTAATTATAGTTATACCGGTTTATCTTTTATCGACTTATATTACGCGTACTAATACTAGCTCCCTATCTATAACTTAAAGGAGCCTCGTAGATTAACTACCTTTAACGGTAGCTTTATAGTAGATATTACTTAGTATACTAGAGCGATAGTTAATATTAACGGCTATATCGAATATAGAGCCTTCTATCTTACTATACTAGGTTACTACCCGATTATTCTTAGACGACCCTAGCTTAATAAATATAACTCTCGTATCGACTAGAAGCTTAACTAAGTATAGTTTAACTCCGACTATTATAAGGAACACTATAACGACTTATATACTATCGTTCGTACCTACGGCCTATCCGATTAGGAAGATACCGACGCGCTAGCTTATACCGAGCCTATAGCGACGTAGTACTATTAGTAATAATAACTAGTTTATAACCTATTAGATAATACTAATATAGTAAAGCTTATCGACTTAATACGAAAGTATTACGTATAGCGCGACTACTCTACGCGCCGATTAGTATCTACTTAGTTCTTATCTCCGCCCTTACCTCCGTCCTATCCGTCGCCGCTACTAGTATAAAGACGTTTACCGCCTCTGCTTATTTACGTTACTAGTATAACTATAGCCCTAATAAGCGTATAGGTCTTTAACTAGCAAAGAAAGAAGAAGGATTCGTTCGTATTCGCTATATTATTACGAGATATAGAGAAAGAAATAGCTAAGAAGAAGTATATTAACCCTACCGACAAGGTCCCTTAGTACTACTATAGTAGGTTAACGTTGTTCTCGTAGGAAGATATAAAGAAGCTACTACTATACTAACCGGGGTAGAACTACTATATCGATATTATCGAAGGTAAGGAAACAACGTATAGTCCGCTCTACGGTATATCGTACGAAGAGCTAGAAGTCCTATATAACTATTTAAGAGACAACCTCGATAAAGGCTTTATTTAAGTATCTACCTCGTAGTATTCCTTACCCGTATTATTCGTTAAGAAGCCGGGTAGCGGTCTACGCTTCTACGTAGATTATAGGAAGCTAAACGAGATTATAGTAAAGAATAGGTATCTAATTCCCCTTATTTAGGAGATACTTAATCGATTAAGTAAAGTAGTCGTATATACTAAACTCGATATTATCTCGGTATTTAACTAACTCCGTATCGAACTAGGCTACGAGTAGAAAATAGCCTTCTATACTCGTTACGGCCTCTTCGAATACAGGGTTATACTATTTAGACTCTATAACGTACTATTAACTTTCTAGTAATATATTAATAATACCCTTCGACCCTTCCTTAACGTATTCTATACTACGTATCTAGATAATATACTTATCTACTCTAATCTAATCGAAGAATACCGCTATTACGTTTATTAAGTAATAGACGTACTCCTTAAAGCTAGGTTACGTACTAATATATTAAAGTCGGAATTTAAGGTAATAATAGTTAAGTACTTAGGCCTCGTTGTTAGTACTAATAGTATCTATATAGACGATAAGAAGATCGAAGCTATACGCGACTAGCCTATTCCTACTAATATTAAAGATATATAGTCCTTCCTCGGCTTTATAAACTTCTACCGTCGCTTTATTCGTAACTTTATATAAATCGTAAAGCCTATAGTCCTACTAACGTATAAGGATATACCCTTTATATAGATAGTAGCCTATTAGGACTTCTTCGAGCAACTTAAGGCTATATTTATATCTATACTAGTACTAGCGTACTATAACCTAGATCTGCCTATAATAATCGAAACTAACGCTTCTAATTATATTACCGCTAGTATTATATCTTAACTATATACCGATAGTATATAGAAGCCCGTTACCTACTTCTTAAAGAAGATAACTCCCGCGGAATATAATTACGAGATCTACGATAAAGAACTTCTCGCTATTATTAAAGCCTATACATTAACCGAGAAAATAGTAGCGAATAATTAGAGACGAAGGGAAGATAGTTAAGAAGGAAGGGAGGACGAATAGAAAGCACTATATACGAGGGTAGAGGAGGTGCTAAAGGCAGAAGATAGAAGAACCCCTAAGAGGGCATATAGGATAATAATCTTAGAACTCCTTAGAGGACTGAAAGCAATCTACAACTAGGCAAGCTACGTAATCACAAAGGTAGCTAATATAGTCGTAGCAAAGATTACGAAGAAACAATAGGAGACAAGCCTAAACTACCGTACCTAGGTAGCAGTAGCTAGTTAGGAGGCGCTAAAACCCCCGAGGATAGTAGTTAGAGTCTATATTACGGACCTATAGGAGCAAAAGGAAATCTAAGGACTTATAGGGAAAGAGATTGTAGAAAGAATTATAGTTAAAGAGGTAATTAGGGCTAGGAACGAAGGTAAAGGGGTAATTAAGCTATTTATAGCACAAGAGCAGGACAAAAAGAAGCTAGAAACATAAAAAGAATAGACAACTAAGATAGGGAAAATAGCAAAGGTCTCCTAACAGCAATTTATAATTATAGCCTATAGTATAACAAGAAGCTTTAAGGAAGAATAGGATATTAAGAGCCTATAGAGACAAAACTAAGCTATATGCCTAGGCCTAAAGATTACAAAAGTAGTATAGATTAAAAGGAAAATCGAAGAGACTAAGAAGCAGTCTTCCCTAATTATTTAGGTAGGGAGTATAGAGCAAGCTAATATAGTACTAGACTAGGGGTTATTCTAGGACTTTAAAAGATTAGAAATAGAGATATATAGAAGCAACTATAGGATAATATAGTGCTTTAAATATCAATACTATAGACACTTAGCAGCTAAGTATATAAAGACAACCGACACCTACTCCTATTATATAGGGGATTACTAGGTTAAAGAATACAAAGCATACAAGGGAGAAGCAAGATATACATACTACACTAAAAGACACCCCTCTTAGGCGAAGGAATGCCTAGTAAGAATATAGGCAGCTAGGAAGGCAAAGGAAGCTAGAATCAATATACTAAAAAGATATATAACAAGCTAGGGCAGCTAGGTATAGAAGCAACCTAGCTAAGTGCTATAAAAGAGGTCTAGGCAAGATAATAGGTTTACATTTAGGGCCTTACTAGCACAAGAGAGCTACTAGCAACTAGGGAGACTAAGATACCTTAATATTATAGGAAAAGAAGCAGGGTAGATAAAGCTTAGTTAAATGTTAGTCTAAAGTAAGGGAAGACTAAAGGAAAACTTATAGGGAAATGAAATAGATAAAACCTAATAAACATTGCAACATTACTAAACATTATATAGTACAATATTAACAAGAGCAAAGACAAGGTATAGAGGAGCTTCCTTTAAGTACTAAACCTAAAAGAACATTATATTATTACAATCTAAGAGCCCTAGCTCAACCTATATATAAAGAGACTAGCAACAGTTAAAGACCTAAGATACTACCTAATTATCTACAACTAGGGAGCCCTAAGGATATACATCTATATTAGTAAGGAGATAGATATAGAAACCTAGCAGGCTATACTATAGGAGGATAGGGACCTAATATTAGTTTAAGTAGAGACATCCTAAGGTACACTCTAAGTCTACTATATATACAACCTACTACTAGACTTAAGAAGCAGTACCTAACTAAAAACCCTAGAAAGACTACCTAGAGTTATCTAGGGGAACACCTACTAAATCCTACTTAGGGATTTCAACCTCTACTACCCCCTCTAGGGCTTAGACTTTACCCTAGCTTACTACTTCCTAGTAGGAAGACTAATTAATATATTAGAGAGGGAAGGAATAGAAATTATTACCCTAAAGGGACTAATTACTTAGGAGGCAAGAGGAAGCAGTAGCACACTAGACCTATACTTTATATTATATTAGATTAGGAACAGGATTATAAGATATAGGGTCAACTAGGAACTAGAAGAATTATTAGACCACTTCCCGGTATAGATTAAGCTAAATGTCTAAGCTAATTAGGAAAGGGAACTAGAGGAGAAGCTTAACTAGAAAAGTACCTAATAGGGCAGGATTAGGGAGGAACTAGAAAGGGACCTAAAACTAGAGGAACTCTTAATAAAGCACCTACTAAGGCTAGAGGACATTAATAAGGCAGTAGAAGAACTAATAGGAATCCTAAAACAGGTAGCTAGAAAGTATACCCTAGCAAAGAAATATTTACTATACTAGCAGCTATACTAGACTAGTAAGTATATAAGGAAGGTTAAAGCAGTAAGGAAGGCTAGGAGGCAGTAGATACAAACCTATACCTAGGAAGTATAGGACAACTATAATAAAGCCTGCTAGGAAAAGAAGATCTAGATCTAGAAAGACAAGATATAAGAATAGAGATCTATAATAGGAATAATTATAAAGAAACTAGAGGAGATATAGAGGATAGCTAAATAGGTAAGGAGACCTAAATAGGATAAGGATATACTACTACAATTCCCGGATATTATAGACTAATAAGGACAAATATAGACTATAATAGAAGGGAAAGCAAGAGCCCTAGGCTAACACTTCTTCTATAGAAAAGTATAAGCAGACCTATTAGATATAAAGGAGAAAGAATAAGAGACTCTACTACTAGGCATACTAAGAGACACCTAGGTCAAACCCGAAACTATTAAAAGGATCCTAAAGAAAATTCTAGGCAATAAGGCACTAGGAGAAGACAAGATCTATAACAAACTTCTAAAAGTATATAGGAAGGGGCTAGCCCTAGTACTAGCTAATATCTTTTTATAAAGCCTAGCACTAGGACACTACCTAAGACTATTTAGGAAGTCCCTAACAGTAGTACTAAGGAAGCCCTAGAAGGAAGACTATATATAGCTTAAGGCCTATAGACTAATAGCCCTACTTAATACAATAGGCAAGGTACTAGAAAAAATTATCGCTAAAAGGCTAACAACCTTTACCGAGGAAAGGAATATCCTTCCTAAAGGCTAGATAGAAGGAAGAGAGAAGAGGTTAATACTAATAGCTATAGAACTAATTACAGAACAGATTAAGCATATCTAGTACTATAGTTAAAACTAGGTAGCAACCCTCCTCTCCCTCGATATCTTAGGAGCCTTTAATAATATCTCCTATAAAAGGCTCCTATATATACTTAAACAGAAAGCTATACTAAACTAGATAGTCCAATTTATCTAGTCCTTCCTATAGGAAAGATCAATATAGCTTATTCTAGGCAAATTCAAATTAGACCTAATACTAACTAAAAAGGGAATCCCCTAAGGATTAATACTCTCCCTAATCCTCTTCCTTATCTTTATAGTAGACCTACTCCTACTCCTAGAATCAAAAAACATATTAGCATTAGGGTTTATAGATAATACAAACATCCTAGCCTAGTCTAAGACAATAGAAACTAACTGCAAGATCCTAGAAGAGAAGCACTAGGAGTATAAAAAATAGGCAAGGAGGCATAGAGCAAAATTCGCCTTAGAAAAGTACTAGCTTATCTACTTTAGTAAGGCTAAATCAACCTATAATATAAAGCAATCAATCACTATCTAAGGCTTTGAAACCTAACTATTAGTAGAGCTTAGGGTACTAGGGATCTAGCTAGATCTAAAACTGAATTAGGGACTATAAGTAAAGAAGGCAAAGCAGATGGCAGATACTAACATACAATCTATTAATAGGCTTATAGCCTCTATATAGGGGGCTACATTCGAGAAAGCTAAAGTTATATATAAAGCAATTATCAAGCTAGCAATACTATATAGAGCACAGATATAGACAGCCTAAGAGAAAACACTAAAGAGGATTAAGTAACTAGTTAGCAGGTCCTAAACCTAAAGCCTAAAGAAAATCCTAGGAGCATATAAAACTATACTAATAAGGGTAGTAGAAATGGAATTAGGGATCCTACTAGTTAAACAATACTTTAAGGGACTAAGATACTAATATATAGCAAAGACAATAGAATACCTAGCCTAATAGACTATCTAAAAGGCACTAGACAAGATAAAAGCCTAGTATATTAGGACTAGGAGGCGAGATAGACTACAAATAACTCCCTAGAAAGTCAAAGACCTAGAGCAATATAGAGTCTTAATAAGAGAAATACTAGAGAAAGAGCTTTAGGGACTAAATACAAGGCTAAAGGAAGATAAGCTAAAGGGAGAGAAACAAAGCCTAGTAGAATCAATTACTAGATACCTATAGGAATAGGAATAGAACAAAATACAAGTTAGGCTAGGAACCCTAAAGGTACTAATCAAATTTGGTTAATACAACTACTAGCTCTATAAGGACCTAAATAGGGCCGAGGCAAGCCTAGCTATCTAAATCAGATCTAAACATATTAGACTTAGATCTTACCTATTTAGAAGAAACGTCCTAGGAATTGAAAGTAGAGCTTACTAATATAGCTACTAATCTTAGAACCCTAAGTATATACTACTAGTCTACCCTTAATAGTTAGAAGGTAGAAGTAATTAGAGACTAAAAGCAATAGAAAGGGAATACGACAAGCTAATCTAGAGCAAAGAAGATCTAAAGAGGATAGTAAAGTAGATTATTAAATAGGGATTTGTATAACAATTCGCACTAGTAAGGGAAACTAAGGAGTAGATAAGAAGGAGGGAAGAAGAGGGGGAAAGAAGGGTAGGGTAGTAGGCAAGGTAGTTAGAAGGTAATAACTATAATACTAGTATACCCTAGAGGAAGGAAAACAAGGAAACGAGGAAGATTAGTACTTATAAGTAGGATAGGAGGGAGGTTTTTACTAATAAGTTGGTTTCCTACCTAAAACAATATATAGAAACAGTCCTATATAGGCCGAAAGGCACTATAATAGGCAAATGAAATATCTATCTATCTATTATTAAAGCCTTTAAATTATAGAGACCTAAATTAGAAGGCTACCGATCTAACGAAGAGCCTATCTATATTATTACCGATTACTATAACCTATAATTCTATATATCTACTAAGTAACTTAATCGCCGCTTAGCCTACTAGAGTAAGTTCCTTAGTAGATTTAACTTCGAGATTACGTACTATCTAGATAGATAAGAAGCTAAGCTAAACTCGCTTATACGCCGCTCCGCTAACCTATCTTTATTAGCTAAGGACCTACGTATTAAATATAACTACTAGCTTATACTAAAGCTATATAATCTAGCTATAGACCTCCGATCCGCCGTATATAAAATCTTTTCCTTAGGGTTAGGGTTAGGGTTAGGGTTGCGTAACCCTAAGGTAAATAACTGTAATTCTCGAAGAAACGGACGATTTCGCGACTCTCGCGTTTTTTACGATAATAACCCTTAGGGTTAGGGTTAGGGTTACGATAAATTCTAATTTACGAAGGCCCGTATCGATACTACGAATAACGGTAAGGTTATATTTACTATAGAGACTCTTAGTACCGAGACTTTTATCGACGCTAAGGATATTACTAAGCGAATTCGAAATACCTCGATTAAAGATACCCTCTTCTAATAAGTAAAAGGATATCTCTATAGTAGAGTAGAGCCTTCTAATAATCTCCTATTATCTCCTTTAGATTACGAAATTAAGAATAACTTTCTATTCTACTATAACTATCTTTATATACTAGATACTAAGGAAATAGATAAGTCGCTTTATACTAATATTATCTATATATACTACGACTATTCCGCCGCTAGCTATCCTAGTATTATAAAAACGTTCTACCTTATTAGCTATAGCTACTACTAGCTATAAATACGTAAGGATATTAAATAATATATTAGCGCCTACTATATCTATTTCTAGACTAAATCCTTAAAATAAGCTAAATAAGGACTTCTTCGACCTCTATCTATACCGACTACTTAATAGAAGAGCGTAACGATAGATTTTATTACTAGTCTATTCGCTAGCTTTAGGTATAACTTAATCCTCGTTATCGTCGACCGATTAACTAAGATACGTTACTTTATACTATTTATATATAAAGAAGGATACTTAAACGCTTAAGTAGTCGCTAATACCTACCTTACTTATATATAGAAACTTTATAGCCTCTTAGATACTATTACTTCCGACCGTAGTACGTAGTTTATCTCTAAATTCTAGAACTACTTATATAAGCGCTTATATATTAAACGTAACCTATCGACCGCTCGTTACCTTTAATCTAATAAATAGACTAAACGTCTAAACGAAGTTATCGAAGGATACCTCCGGTTATATATAAACTATAAGTAAGACGACTAGAGCCTCTAGCTCCCTATCGCTAAGTTTATAATAAATAACGCTCGTTCCGAAACTACTAGATTGTTACTATTCTAAGCTAGTTATAGTTATAATCCTCGTCTTAGAAGTAAATCTTTAACTCTACTAGAGGAAGATCTACTACTAGACTACAATACTTAAGCCTAGATCGATTACTTATAAAGCCTTAAGATATATCTTATTAAATAGATATAGTATTAACAATCTCGAATAGAAGACTTAGCTAACTAATATCGCCGACCTACTTCTATTTATCGCGTTAGTAATAAAGTCTTCTTATCGCTTAAAGGAATAAGTACCGATCGACTAAACGCTAAGCTCGACGTTAAGAACTCTAGACTATATAAGATCGTTAAAGTCGTATTACCGTACGCTTACTAATTAAAGCTACTAAACTTAATGCGCGTATATAATGTCTTTTATACCTCGTTACTAACCCTAGCACCGAAGATAGGTATACCTAGTTAATAGTATAAGCCGCCGCTACTACTAGTTATCGATAGAGATAAGGAATAGGAAGTAGAATAGATACTAGATATAAAAGGAAAGGGTAAGAACATTTAGTATAAAGTAAAGTAGATTAGATATAATAAACCTATATAGGAAATCGCCGAGAATGTTACTAATACGCTAGAAGTAGTAGAAGATTATTATACTCGATACCCGCGTAAACCGCGACCGCCGCGTATTACTAACTCCGCGATACTAACGCGACTAAGCGCTCTACTATTAGTCGCTATAATCGTAATACTTTAGCAATAAGTAAGTAAAGCGCCGTAGACGTCGCCTATAAAGGGGGAGAGCACTATTACGATCTTAGCGACTTATATATAAAATTCGAGATTACGTAACTTTAGGTTACGTAACTTGATACCTAAGGCATCCGCCGAGCGGATAAAAGCCTCTTCCGCGAGAGAGGCTCTCTCTCTCTTCCTTCTTTAACTCGTTATTAATTTAGATAGCCTCTTAATTAATATCTTAATAGAGTTCTAGAAGCCGACTCGGAGTACTACGCGTTCTACTACGACCTAGGAGTATTATACTAGTAATACTAAGGTTCTAAGTACCCTAGTACTATATTTAGTACTTAGCTTTTATCTGAATTAGCTAGGGTTTCTAAGTAATTCGATTAAAATCTCTAGGTAAAGAAATAAAGGGTCTCGGAGACGATAGTATTATTTCTACGTTCTAAGTACGCAATCGGGTAGTGGGGTATAGTTCTACTACTAGATCTAGTACTAAGTGCCTATAGAAATAAGTCGGAAATTCTAGGATATTAGTCCTTACTATCTAGTAAGGTTAATAGATAGGGTAGGACCGGAGAGATTTATTTAAAGTATCTACGATATTAGAACGGCGGAATTAGTCGTATAGGGTTAAGGCTAAGTACTAAAAGTTTAATCTAGTATACTACTAGGGCACTTATACTATTTTCCTTAATAGAAACTTACTATCTAAGTACCCTAAACGATTCTAAAATTATTCCGGAAATATCTTTTACCGGATTGTCCGCCCGAGCGACCTAGACCGCTTACTAAGGGCGATAGGGTTAGGGATAAGTTTTAAACCCTTAATTTTAGTATACTATTAGAGCACTTATACTATTCTCCCTAATAGAAACTTACTATCTAAGTACCCTAACCGATTCTAAAATTATTCCGGAAATATCTTTTACCGAATTGTCCGCCCGAGCGACCTAGACCGCTTACTAAGGGCGATAGGGTTAGGGATAGATTTAGAAACTATAATCGAGTATACTATTAGAGCTATCCTATTATTTTACTTACTAGTAACCTACGATCTAGGCCTAGTAAGTCGATTCTAAAATTATTCCGGAAACATCTTTTACCGGATTGTCCGCCCGAGCGACCTAGACCCTAGAGCTAAATATTCTAGTATTACAAATTATAATGTTCGCGTATATAGCGTAGGCGCGGCCGTACGTTACTTAAATCTTAAATAGGGACATTAAAATATTTGTATTAGAATATTTGAGGTTCTAGCTAGTATTAGCTAGTTTTCTCGACTATTCTAGGTCGTATTAGATTCTATTAGGTCGAACTTGTATAAAAAGTATAAATAAGTATAAGGCTTACGTAGATATCGGGGGTATTACGGCCGATGTAGTATTTAGAGTTTGTTACGATCTTAGCGACTTGTATATAAAATTCGAGATTACGTAACTTTAGGTTACGTAACTTGATGCCTAAGGCATCCGCCGAGTAGATAAAAGCCTCTTCCGCGAGAGAGGCTCTCTCTCTCTTCCTTCTTTAACTCGTTATTAATTTAGATAGCCTTTTAATTAATATCTTAATAGAATAACGAGTTCCTTTATTACCTACGATAACGTCGTAGGTACTATCGCTTATTTATACGAAGAATTATTATATCGCCGGCGATTACTATCGCCCTTTTACGCTTCTCGTTATACGATAGCGCTAACAAACCTTATATCGTATTAAGACCTATATACTAATCTATATTAAGTAAAGTAAGCTACTCGCCCGTAGTAATACCGCTAATTCGCTATAAATCCTTTAGTACCGCCTACCGATTAAGATAGCGGCTCTAAGTATATAAATACGCCTAACTACGTAGGAACGGCTAGTGCCTAGTTAAACGGTATACTAGAGCTACAACTACTATAGGGTCTACGACCTAGTCTCGTAGATATTAATAGCGTACTATAATAGCCCCTACCTAGTAATCTCTAGGACTTCTAGTAGCTCTTCCGTAGGTTAAACGAGTAGGACGTCTCCGAATATATATTCTAGCGTATAACCGAGCTTTATTAGTTAGTAGCTACTCTTCGATAGTAATACTAGTAAGAGATAGAAGCACTTAAACAGGTATAACGTACTTGTTATAAGACTAATACCTACCCTAATAGCGAATTAGCGTAGGCCTATACCGAAGTAGAATACTAACGCTAAGCCGCCGAATTAGTACGTAATATACTAAATATCGCGTATTAGTAGCGTAATAATCTCGCTTAGCAAGCCGTACGCCTACAATAATAGTAGTCTTTTATAGAGGATATCGCCCGCCGAGCTAGCGAATAAGCCGCTCGTACCCGCTATAATACTAAAGCATCCTTATTACGTAATCCGAACGGCTAAGGACCTATGCTAAATAATAGCCGATCCTTATTCCGTCGCCTATTTAATACTTACCTAGTATCTAGGGATACTATACTAGGAGATAGTACTCCTCGTCGACCTTATACTACCTTCGACTATCTTAGCTACTTATACTTCGGTTAACTAGACGCTAATCCTAATAGTCGTAATAATCCCTTTAACCTTAACGACGACTAGGGTTATAGCCTAGAGCTACGCTCTTGCGATTAACTAGAGCCTCTTCGCTACCCTCGCTTTAGCCGCAATTACGATAACGATAATATTAGATATAGTAAAAGCGAGAAGTACTTAGATCTAGAGAAATACGATAGAGACTATAAGAAGTTAAAGCCTTTTCTTACCGAGCTTACGATTAAGTTAACGATTAATAATAATCGCTTTCCGACGCTATAGAACTAGTTAATATATACGTATAGTCGTACTACTAGCAAAGCCCGCTCGATAGTCTAGCTATACGTCTATTACGATAAATAGGGCGTAATCGTAGATTTCGATAACCTCGATAACTTCCGTAACTTACTAGTTAATACCTTCGGCGATCCTAATAAAGTCGCTACTACTAGTTATAAGCTAGATAACTTAAAGTAGAAGAATAAGGAGTTCGCTTACTACTTTACTAAGTTTAATCGACTTAACGCCTTACTTAGTTATAAAGGCCGAGCTTAAGTTAACGCTCTAAAGCGTAGACTATCTTCCGAATTAAAAGTAGCGCTTAGTAATATATATAATAAGCCTATTAACTTCTTAGTATTATATCGACGCTTAACTATTATCGATAACCGACTCTACTAGTATCGCGTAGAGAGTAGTCGCGATAATACTAAGCCTAGCTCTAGTAATACCGCTAACTAAGGCTCTAACTCTAGCTCGTATAATAACCGCGGTAATAATAATGCTAGCGGCTCTAATAACTAGTACGCTCTATAAGGATATATCGCTCCCTATAATAACTAAGAACAGTTTACCTCTACTAATAATAATAATACTAGTACTACTACGACTATAGCTACGACTGTCCGTAACCTAGACGCTATAGACCTCTCCGCTACTTAGGGTTAGGGTTAGGGTTAGGGTTAGGGTAATCGTCGTCGCGTAATACTTAAAAAGAGAGATCGCCGCCGCCGCGAGGGTTTATACCGCTTCTATAGTAGTAACTACGTCTACTCTAATACTACTTATCTAGAGCTTATTCGCCGCGCCTAAGGTTATAGTAATTATCTAAATACTAACGTTTCCGCCTTCGGTACTATTACTACTCTAACTAACCTACCTCCTATAAACGATAAGCCTACCGCCGAGAGTAGTAATAAGGAGGGAAAAGTATAGCTCTTAAGCAAAGTCGCGCTTAAGAGCCTATACTAATAGAGTTACCTATAATTATACCTATACCGTTATTTCTAAAGGACCTATACTATAATTGTAGGAAGAAATATTAATAGTAGAAGGATTTAAAGATTAGTTTATTAGTATTATTAGGAAGTATTATACCCGAGGGCGATAATTAATATCTCGTCTTGCCTTATACTTTAATAGCTTATAATAAACCTTAGTCTAGTATACTAGATATAGGGTATAATATCGAATATTAATTATTAGTAATAGTTAATTACGGTTATACTAGTTTATCTTTTATTGACTTATATTACGCATACTAATACTAGCTCCCTATCTATAACTTAAAGAAGCCTCGTAGATTAACTACCTTTAACGGTAGCTTTATAGCAGATATTACTTAGTATACTAGAGCGATAGTTAATATTAACGGCTATATCGAATATAGAGCCTTCTATCTTACTATACTAGGTTACTACCCGATTATTCTTAGACGACCCTAGCTTAATAAATACAACTCTCGTATCGACTAGAAGCTTAACTAAGTATAGATTAACTCCGACTATTATAAGGAACTCTATAACGACTTATATACTATCGTTCGTACCTACGGCCTATCCGATTAGGAAGATACCGACACGCTAGCTTATACCGAGCCTATAGCGACATAGTACTATTAGTAATAATAACTAGTTTATAACCTATTACATAATACTAATATAGTAAAGCTTATCGACTTAATACGAAAGTATTACGTATAGCGTGACTACTTTACACGCCGATTAGGATCTACTTAGTTCTTATCTCCGCCCTTACCTCCGTGCTATCCGTCGCCGCTGCTAGTATAAAGACGTTTACCGCCTCTGCTTATTTACGTTACTAGTATAACTATAGCCCTAATAAGCGTATAGGTCTTTCACTAGCAAATAAAGAAGAAGGACTCGGTCGGATTCGCTATATTATTACGAGATATAGAGAAAGAAATAGCTAAGAAGAAGTATATTAACCCTACCGATAAGGTCCCTTAGTACTACTATAGTAGGTTAACGTTGTTCTCGTAGGAAGATATAAAGAAGCTACTACTATACTAACTAGGGTAGAACTACTATATCGATATTATCGAAGGTAAGGAAACGACGTATAGTCCGCTCTATAGTATATCGTACGAAGAGCTAGAAGTCCTATATAACTATTTAAGAGACAACCTCGATAAAGGCTTTATTTAAGTATCTACCTCGTAGTATTCCTTACCCGTATTATTCGTTAAGAAGCCGGGTAGCGGTCTGCGCTTCTATATAGATTATAGGAAGCTAAACGAGATTATAGTAAAGAATAGGTATCTAATTCCCCTTATTTAGGAGATACTTAATCGATTAAGTAAAGTAGTCGTATATACTAAACTCGATATTATCTCGGTATTTAACTAACTCTATATCGAACTAGGCTACGAGTAGAAAATAGCCTTCTATACTCGTTACGGCCTCTTCGAATATAGGGTTATACTATTTAGACTCTATAATATACTATTAACTTTCTAGTAATATATTAATAATACCCTCCGACCCTTCCTCGATATATTCTATACCGCATATCTAGATAATATACTTATCTACTCTAATTTAATCGAAGAATACCGCTATTACGTTTATTAAGTAATAGACGCACTCCTTAAAGCTAGGTTGCGCGCTAACGTATTAAAGTCGGAATTTAAGGTAATAATAGTTAAGTACTTAGGCCTCGTTATAAGTACTAATAGTATCTATATAAACGATAAGAAGATCGAAGCTATATACGACTAGCCTATTCCTACTAATATTAAAGATATATAGTCCTTCCTCGGCTTCGTAAACTTCTACCGTCGCTTTATCTATAACTTTATATAGATTGTAAAGCCTATAGTCCTACTAACGTATAAGGATATACCCTTTATATAGATAGTAGCCTATTAGGACTTCTTCGAGCAACTTAAGGCTATATTTATATCTATACTAGTACTAGTATACTATAACCTAGATCTGCCTATAATAATCGAAACCGACGCTTCTAATTATATTACCGCCGGTATTATATCTTAACTATATCCCGATAGTATATAGAAGCCCGTTACCTACTTCTTAAAGAAGATAACTCCTACGGAATATAATTACGAGATCTACGATAAAGAACTTCTCGCTATTATTAAAGCCTTTAAATTATAGAGACCTAAATTAGAAGGCTACCGATCTAACGAAGAGCCTATCTATATTATTACCGATTACTATAACCTATAATTCTATATATCTACTAAGTAACTTAATCGCCGCTAAGCCCGCTAGAGTAAGTTCCTTAGTAGATTTAACTTCGAGATTACGTACTATCTAGATAGATAAGAAGCTAAGCTAAACTCGCTTATACGCTACTCCGCTAACCTACCTTTATTAGCTAAGGACCTACGTATTAAATATAACTACTAGCTTATACTAAAGCTATATAATCTAGCCGTAGACCTCCGATCCGCTTATATATAAAATCTTTTCCTTAGGGTTAGGGTTAGGGTTAGGGTTAGGGTTAGGGTTAGGGTTAGGGTTGCGTAACCCTAAGGCAAATAACTGCAATTCTCGAAGAAACGGACGATTTCGCGACTCTCGCGTTTTTTACGATAATAACCCTTAGGGTTAGGCTTAGGGTTAGGGTTAGGGTTACGATAAATCCTAATTTGCGAAGGCCTATATCGATACTACAAATAACGGTATAGTTATATTTACTATAAAGACTCTTAGTACCGAGACTTTTATCGACGCTAAGAATATTACTAAGCGAATTCGAAATATCTTAATTAAAGATACCCTCTTCTAATAAGTAAAAGAATATCTTTATAGTAGAGTAGAGCCTTCTAATAATCTCCTATTATCTCCTTTAGATTACGAGATTAAAGATAACTTTCTATTCTACTATAACTACCTTTATATACTAGATACTAAGGAAATAGATAAGTCGCTTTATACTAATATTATCTATATATACTACGACTATTCCGCCGCTAGCTATCCTAGTATTATAAAAACGTTCTACCTCGTTAGCTATAGCTACTACTAGCTATAAATACGTAAGGATATTAAATAATATATTAGCGCCTACTATACCTATTTCTAGACTAAATCCTTAAAATAAGCTAAATAAGGACTTCTTCGACCTCTATCTATACCGACTACTTAATAGAAGAGCGTAACGATAGATTTTATTACTAGTCTATTCGCTAGCTTTAGGTATAACTTAATCCTCGTTATCGTCGACCGATTAACTAAGATACGTTACTTTATACTATTTATATATAAAGAAGAATACTTAAATACTTAAGTCGTCGCTAATACCTACCTTACTTATATATAGAAACTTTATAGCCTCTTAGATACTATTACTTCCGACCGTAGTACGTAGTTTATCTCTAAATTCTAGAACTACTTATATAAGCGCTTATATATTAAACGTAACCTATCGACCGCTCGTTACTCTTAATCCGATAAATTAACTAAACGTCTAAACGAAGTTATTAAAGGATACCTCTAGTTATATATAAACTATAAGTAAGACGACTAGAGCCTCTAGCTCCCTATCGCTAAGTTTATAATAAATAACGCTCCTTCCGAAACTACTAGATTATTACTATTCTAAGCTAGTTATAGTTATAATCCTCGTCTTAGAAGTAAATCTTTAACTCTACTAGAGGAAGATCTACTACTAGACTACGATACTTAAGCCTAGATCGATTACTTATAAAGCCTTAAGATATACCTTATTAAATAGATATAGTATTAATAATCTCGAATAGAAGACTTAGCTAACTAATATCGCCGACTTACTTCTATTTATCGCGTTAGTAATAAAGTCTTCTTATTGCTTAAAGGAATAAGTACCGATCGACTAAACGCTAAGCTCGACGTTAAGAACTCTAGACTATATAAGATCGTTAAAGTCGTATTACCGTACGCTTACTAATTAAAGCTACTAAACTTAATACGCGTATATAACGTCTTTTATACCTTATTACTAGCCCTAGTACCGAAGATAGGTATGCCTAGTTAATAGTATAAGCCGCTACTACTACTAGTTATCGACGGAGATAAGGAATAGGAAGTAGAACGGATACTAGATATAAAAGGAAAGGGTAAGAACATTTAGTATAAAGTAAAGTAGATTAGATATAATAAACCGATATAGGAAATCGCCGAGAACGTTACTAATACGCTAGAAGTAGTAGAAGATTATTATACTCGATACCCGCGTAACCCGCGACCGCCGCGTATTACTAACTCCGCGATACTAATACGACTAAGCGCTCTACTATTAGTCGCTATAATCGTAATACTTTAGTAATAAGTAAGTAAAGCGCCGTAGACGTCGCCTATAAAGGGGGAGAGTACTATTACGATCTTAGCGACTTATATATAAAATTCGAGATTACGTAACTTTAGGTTACGTAACTTGATACCTAAGGCATCCGCCGAGCGGATAAAAGCCTCTTCCGCGAGAGAGGCTCTCTCTCTCTTCCTTCTTTAACTCGTTATTAATTTAGATAGCCTCTTAATTAATATCTTAATAGAGTTCTAGAAGCCGACTCGGAGTACTACGCGTTCTACTACGACCTAGGAGTATTATACTAGTAATACTAAGGTTCTAAGTACCCTAGTACTATATTTAGTACTTAGCTTTTATCTAAATTAGCTAGGGTTTCTAAGTAATTCGATTAAAATCTCTAGGTAAAGAAATAAAGAGTCTCGGAGACGATAGTATTATTTCTACGTTCTAAGTACGCAATCGGGTAGTAGGGTATAGTTCTACTACTAGATCTAGTACTAAGTGCCTATAGAAATAAGTCGGAAATTCTAGGATATTAGTCCTTACTATCTAGTAAGGTTAATAGATAGGGTAGGACCGGAGAGATTTATTTAAAGTATCTACGATATTAGAACGGCGGAATTAGTCGTATAGGGTTAAGGCTAAGTACTAAAAGTTTAATCTAGTATACTACTAGGGCACTTATACTATTTTCCTTAATAGAAACTTACTATCTAAGTACCCTAAACGATTCTAAAATTATTCCGGAAATATCTTTTACCGGATTGTCCGCCCGAGCGACCTAGACCGCTTACTAAGGGCGACAGGGTTAGGGATAAGCTTTAAACCCTTAATTTTAGTATACTATTAGAGCACTTATCCTATTCTCCCTAATAGAAACTTACTATCTAAGTACCCTAACCAATTCTAAAATTATTCCGGAAATATCTTTTACCGAATTGTCCGCCCGAGCGACCTAGACCGCTTACTAAGGGCGATAGGGTTAGGGATAGATTTAGAAACTATAATCGAGTATACTATTAGAGCTATCCTATTATTTTACTTACTAGTAACCTACGATCTAGGCCTAGTAAGTCGATTCTAAAATTATTCCGGAAACATCTTTTACCGGATTGTCCGCCCGAGCGACCTAGACCCTAGAGCCAAATATTCTAGTATTACAAATTATAATGTTCGCGTATATAGCGTAGGCGCGGCCGTATGTTACTTAAATCTTAAATAGGGACATCAAAATATTTGTATTAGAATATTTGAGGTTCTAGCTAGTATTAGCTAGTTTTCTCGACTATTCTAGGTCGTATTAGATTCTATTAGGTCGAACTTATATAAAAAGTATAAATAAGTATAAGGCTTACGTAGATATCGGGGGTATTACGGCCGATATAGTATTTAGAGTTCTAGAAGCCGACTCGGGGTACTACGCGTTCTACTACGACCTAGGAGTATTATACTAGTAATACTAAGGTTCTAAGTACCCTAGTACTATATTTAGTACTTAGCTTTTATCTAAATTAGCTAGGGTTTCTAAGTAATTCGATTAAAATCTCTAGGTAAAGAAATAAAGGGTCTTGGAGACGATAGTATTATTTCTACGTTCTAAGTACGCAATCGGGTAGTAGGGTATAGTTCTACTACTAGATCTAGTACTAAGTGCCTATAGAAATAAGTCGGAAATTCTAGGATATTAGTCCTTACTATCTAGTAAGGTTAGTAGATAGGGTAGGACCGGAGAGATTTATTTAAAGTATCTATAATATTAGAACGGCGGAATTAGTCGTATAGGGTTAAGGCTAAGTACTAAAAGTTTAATCTAGTATACTACTAGGGCACTTATACTATTTTCCTTAATAGAAACTTACTATCTAAGTACCCTAAACGATTTTAAAATTATTCCGGAAATATCTTTTACCGGATTGTCCGCCCGAGCGACCTAGACCGCTTACTAAGGGCGATAGGGTTAGGGATAAGTTTTAAAACCTTAATTTTAGTATACTATTAGAGCACTTATACTATTCTCCCTAATAGAAACTTACTATCTAAGTACCCTAACCGATTCTAAAATTATTCCGGAAATATTGTTAGGGCTAAAGAGGCTATACGTAATTGGTATGTAATTAGGCCGAGTGAAGCTAGGGTCTTAATGCCTTAGGCAGGGCTTGGCGCTTGGCGTTAGGCTAACTCTCCTGCCTTCCTCCCTCTCCTCCTAGCTCCTTATCGAATACTACTTGTACCTACTACTACCCTATCTACCTACTAATATACCCTTCTTATATAGTATTCGATCCACCCTTTAAGGGTAGCAGCTAGATAGTCCTTATTTTAAGCTTTTAGCGGTATAGCTACGAACAAGACTAATCTAACTATATTGCGCCCTAAGAACGGGACCTATACGTACTATTCTATCGAAACAACCGTACTAATTATTAAGCAAGGCCTTCTATACGACCTATTATACTAAGTTAATCGCACTAGACTAATACCTACTAATTCCGCTATATCCGTATCTTAGGGGCTAACAATATATTATTAGTATTACCCCCTATTACAATAGCCGGCTTATTACGAAACAACAACCGTGCTGCCGCTAGTAGCGCTAGTAACGACAATGCTAGTAGCATAGTGCCTGCTAAAGTGCCTACTAGAGCACCTACTAAAGTGCCTCCTACCGAAGAGCCTACTATAGGACCTACTAAAGAAGAACCTACAGTTCTAGGTAACGACCTAGAATTGCCTGTCGACGACATTCTTAACAATATTATTAACCGTCGATATAGCTAGCTAGCCTTTAGTCCCTAACTAGTAGCGAGACTTTAGGAAGCTACCTAAAACAGGCTTACTGCCTTGCGTTAAGAACAATAGCTAAAGGATAATCTCCTCGAGATTCGCCGTCTATAGGAAGCCCTAATAACTAATACTAAGTCGACAGTAGGGCCTTCCTTACTACCCGTCCCTATCTAAAAGAAGGATGCTAAGCTTAAGGACTATACCGTATTTAACGGCTCTAGTCGCAAACAATATAATAATTACATACGCGATTGTAAGCTTAACTAACGAAATGCGCCGAGGGCTCTTCTAGATAACTATTTACTAGTTGTCTACGCGATGTAGTATATTAATAGCGACCTAAAGCGTACCTAGGATAACCATTTCGACTCCCTTACTAATTAGACCGCTGTTTAGTAGCAAGACTATAAGACTATTATACTAGACACCCTTAGAAACCCTATACTAAGGCAACAACACGCTTAGGACTAATACCTTCGAGCTAAACAAAAGACTAATTAATCGGCTCGCTTATTTAAGGCCTATTTAAAGACCCTCGAGGATGATTTGCTAGCTAAGACCGACTCTATCTAGATTTCCGAAATACGCCCTAAATTGCGATAGGAGCTTATCCTCGAATTAGACCGTCGCCGTGTATTCGAACAAGCTAATCTAATACGCATTCAATTTATAGTCGAAGTGGAAATAGCCGAACGGGCTATTTAGCTCTAATAACGACTAGAATTAAGGATCCGACTAACTAGTACTAACCGTAGCAACCGTAGCCGCGGAGGAAACTAAGGTTCCTACTAGGACAACAACGCTAACAGTAGGAACAGTAACAACGACCGTAGAAGAGGCCGTAGCCGCCGGCTATATAGAGGAGGCCGCGATAGGGGCCGTAGAAGGGGCTCGTATCCCTACAATGCTAACCGCTCGGCTAATAATAGTAACAACAGCTACGGCAGTCTACTAACCGGATTGAAGTGCTTTAATTATAACAGTACTAGCTATCTACTAGGCTAATGCGACAAACCTAAGGACTAGGCCCGAATTGACCGTGCTTCCGCCGAGTATAGGAAACATCTTTTAGCCGCTAATACTACCCTAGTCGGCTCTTTTAATTAGTCGAAAAAAGAGTAAGCGCCGCACTAACTATTAGCCTTATGCGGCGTAAGACCATCGACATTGTACTAGCTATTATACGTACCTGTCTTATATCTAGGCCCGATACTAACTATAAGGCAAAGGTTATACTAGACCCCGGAAATTCAGTTAGCGCCCTTATTAGCTATTACCTAGCTAAGCAATTAGACCTTCGACAACTGCCGAAGACTAACCTACCAACCCTTGCTTAGTTTAATAACGCTCGGCACTTGACCTATAGAGCCTACTATGTTCCTATAGTTCTAAAAGACGACCTCGGAAATGAACGCCTACTAAACTTTACTACCTACGCGGTAGATATAGACAGCCTCCTATCCGATATTATTATTAGCAACCCTGTTCTTAAGTACTACGCTATAGTTATAGACCTAGGCAGCTAATAGTAGCGATTTAGAATCGCTAGGAAAGAGGACATTAAACACATTAATATTAGCAAGTGCCCTAACGATATTAGGGTCCTATTTATTAGCAACCTAACCCTAGCTAATCCGACTACCGACCTGCTCGGTAGGGATAACGAAGAACCTATGCCCCCTAACGGCATAGACTCTAATTAGCTCGAACGTATACTAGAGCCTATTCGAGAGACCTATATTAATGTGTTTAAACACTACTTAGCATCGACATTGCCTATATTCAAGGAGACAGATTATAAGATTAACATTATAGAGGGCAAAGAGGTTCCTTTTAGTCCCCTCTACAACCTTAGTAAACGAGAGCTCGCTATATTGCGTAAGTACCTAAAGGAAAACCTAGCTAACGGTCGCATTCGGTATAGTAACAGCCCTGCTAGTGCACTAATCCTGTTTGTTCTAAAGAAGGATAGTAGCCTACGGTTATACGTCGATTACCGTAGACTTAATACTGTTACTATTAAAGACCGCTATCTACTTCCTCTTATTAATAAGACCCTCGATCGCCTTTTAGGTACCTACTATTATACTATACTAGACATTAAGGATGCGTACTATCGTATCCGCATTCGTAAGGGCGACGAATAGAAAATAGCCTTCTATACTCGCTATAGCTATTTCGAATACTTAGTTATGCCATTCGGCTTAGCTAATGCCCCTACAACATTCTAGTCCTATATCAATCGGGCCCTATTAGGCCTATTAGACTACCTCTATATAGTTTACCTAGATAACATTCTAGTTTATATACACTCCCCCGATATTGCGGAGTACTAGGCTATAGTCCGTAAGGTGCTCGATCGCCTACGAGCCTATAGCTTGTATTGCAAGCCTTCTAAATGCACCTTTGCTGCTAAGGAGGTAGCCTTCCTTAGTTTTATCGTATTAACTAAGGGTGTTAAGGCTAACCCTAATCGGATTAAAACTATTACTAAATAGCCTATTCCTACGTCAATTAAGGAGCTATAGTCGTTCCTCGGTTTTGCTAACTTCTATCGCCGATTTATTAAGGGCTATTCGAGGCATATAATGCTACTAACTAAGCTTACTAAAACTAAGGCCAACCCGACTAGAGAGTTCAAATAGACTAATAGAGTACAAGCCGCTTTTAACGGTTTAAAGCGGCGCTTTACTAAAGTCCCCTTATTGCACTATTTCGTACTAAGCAAACAGATCCGCATTAAGACTAACGCTTTACAGTTTGCTATATTAGCTATTATGTTATAACAGGCTAATAACAATTACTAGCACCCGATTGCCTTCTTCTTAAGGAAGATAATTAACGCTAAGCGTCGCTACGAGACCTACGAGCAAGAGCTCCTAGCTATTATTAAGGCCTTTAAGCACTAGAGACACTATCTCGATAGTGCCTAGTACACTATTCAGGTCTATACGGACTATAACAACCTCCGTAGAATTACGAAGGTCGCTAGGGTTATAGGTCGATAGGCTAGATAGGCCGTCTACCTCGCCGGGTTCGATTTTAATATATTATATCGGCTAGGCGTAAGTAACCCTACTAATAGCCTATCGAGGCGACCTAATTACGATAGCGAAACCTAACACATTAATTCTCTGTTTCTAACCCTGTAGTATAAGATTGCTATAGACCTTACTATAAAGTAGGCGCAGAATAAGCGGACTTCCGGACCCCGCGGCGGCAACAAATACTATAGCGGAGTTGTCGTTCTTCTAGTGCACGTTAAAAAGGACGTAGATCGCTCGAGCTATAACGACTCGATTAAAGATATTACTATCTATAGCGATAGCACTATAGAAGAGGTTGCAGTTAATCCGGCTACTAGTACTATTAGATATATATAATACGTACCTCGTTCGACAGCACGGGTACTATTAAATAACCTTGCAAACGGGGATAGTCAATCGTTTATAGATAAGCTATTGCGTACTTAGCAGAGGGACGCCTTTGCTATCGAGCGCATTAATAAGCTTGTAAGTAGGCGGGCGACTCGATCCGGTAAGAGTAACAATAATTAGTCGATCGACGACAAAGGTTACTTAAAGTTCAAGGGCAGATACTATGTCCCCGCTAAATAATCGATTAGACAAGAGCTTTTAAAGAGGCACTATAATAGTAAGCTCGCTAGTTACTATAGCACAGAGAGGTCGCACGAGTTACTATCGCGTATATACTACTAGCTAAATAGTAAGCGGCATATAAAGGAGTATATACAGACCTATGCAGTATACTAGCGAGTTAAAGCACTAAAGCACTTACTATTTAGCGAGTTGTCTTTACTCCCTGTTCTAAAGAAGCCATTTGCTAAGCTTATAATAGACTTTATTACAGGCCTTCCTCCCGCTAAGCGTAGGGGCAGCAAGGATATATATAATGCTATCCTTATTGTAGTAGATCGATTTACTAAAGGCGCTCGATATATCCCGGCGCGGAAGGATTAGACTGCTATTAATATAGTAGAAGCGCTATAGACTAATATCTTCTGCACCTATTAGGGAACCCCTAAGGGGATAGTCTCCGATAGGGGCACGATATTCACATCGCACTATTAGAGCGAAATATGCCTATAGCTAAGACTAAAGCATCGGCTATTAATAGCCTTCTATCTATAGACTAACGGTTAAATAGAGAGGCAGAATGCTACCCTATAGCAGTACCTACGCAGTTATATTAACGAGAATCCTAAGGATTGGGTCAATCTCCTATAGCCTATAGAATTCGTATATAACAATAGTGTATACTTATTAACTAAGGTTTTACTATATATAGCTATAATAGGTTAAAACGCCGCGTTGCTATAAGATCTATTTACCTCGCTCGAGGCCGAGCGTAAGGAAAGGGAAGCGCGTTAAGTACTAGAGACACTAGCGGCAATAGAACGTATCTAGAAGATACGAGAAATCTATACTAAGATAGCCGAGAAGTTAACAAAGGCTTAAGAGTACTAAAAGACCTACTACGATAAGCACTATACGCCGATAACCTTCAAACAAGGCGATATAGTTATACTAAGTACTAAGAACCTCCGCATCCGTAAGCACCTATTACCTAACGGCAAAACAAGGCCCAAGCTCGCACTAAGATACATTAGCCTATTCCGCATTCGAGAAGTTAAGGGCTCCTCCGTATAGGCCTATTAGTTATAGCTCCTACCTTATTATACTATCTATAACACCTTCTATATATCCCTCCTTAAGCCGTACTACCTACGCGAAGGGGATGAAGCCCCTATAGAACACGAAGATATACTAGCGGATAGTAAGGAGCTATAGTCTATAGAACGTATCCTAAAGCACCGGACTAGGCAAGGCAAGAAGGAGTACCTGCTAAGATAGCAAGGCTATTTACTAGAATAGGACTTATAGGAAGCTAAAGACTCCTTTAAGGACATAACCGAGTTGTTAGATAAGTATTAGACTAGCGTAAAGAACAAGAAGAAGGCTAAAAGCTTATAATGTTACTACTAAGGCCTAGGATTAATACTACCCTTAGGGTACTATTAGCTAACTAATCAGAAGCAAGCAATTGTTAGTAACAAAGGACAATAAGACTACACTACTATAGTAAACGCGCACCGAGTGTTAACAAGCGCGCTACGACGCGTTAACTAATTGCCTACTCTTTTAAGGATTCTACCTCTTTACTAACGCGCCTTGTAGGTCCCCCTCTTATTCCCTTATTCCGTCGAGGCCTCGAGGCCTAGGCAATCGGCGTAGCCGGCGCGGCTATATTAGTAATAGTATTGCGGGGTATATTGCTATTTAAGAAAGGAAGGATACCGCTATATTAGTAACGGTATTGCCGAGTTGTTATTAGTTGAAGAAGGTAAAGTTAGCGCTAAGACGACTAGCGCTACTATTATTAACATTACTTGCTGTTATCGCTGCGCCTATAGACACAACCTTACCTATACTACGAGCCTAAGGCACCTTTAATCAAAACTTTAATTAAAGCTTTAAGCCTGTTAAAGGTTTGATTAAACTTTAAGGCTAAGTCAAAACTTTAACTAAGTTAAAAGATTGAGCGACTAATAGACTAACTAAGGGCAAAACTATAGAGCTAAGCTAGCCGGGGTCGATCTTGCGGATAATAGGTTACTCCTCGATCTATCTAACCCTTTAAGCGAGGCGAACCTCTACTACTACACTTATAATAGCCTTTACCTATAGAAACTAGACGAGCTATGTTTTTTAAAAAGATAAGATAAGATTGACACTTGAAGGCTACTAAACCTAGCTAATTAGGGCTAGCGAAACTACGAACAATAAGAACAATAACCCTCGGAAACGGACAAACCCTCGGAAGCGGACATTGCTAGGTCTTTTAAGAGTAGACGTAAAGAACTCGATACGACATTACTTAGAACGGAGGCAGTGCTACAATACCTCGTACGTCTACCTATTATAGTAGGGAAGACGCGCTCGTATTATAATTGGTCGAAGGCCTTCAATTCTTATAGATATATATTACTTTATAGTTTATTATATATAGAGATAGCGTAGTTAGAGTTATATATTGTATTGTTGGAGGTAAGGTTTAATATAGTTATATAATCGGGTAGTTAAGTGTTCAATTTAGCGCGGGCTAAGCAGCTTATTAGACCTGCTAAGTTAGTAGTAATAGAGGTTGAGACTAGGACAAAGATCGGCTACGAGGGCGCGGCCTTTAGAAGGGAAGCGTATATTAGGGCTAAAGAGGCTACACGTAATTAGCATATAATCAGGCCGAGTAAAGCTAGGGTCTTAATGCCTCAGGCAGGGCTTGGCGCTTGGCGTTAGGCCAACTCTCCTACCTTCCTCCCTCTCCTCCTAGCTCCTTATCGAATACTACTTGTACCTACTACTACCCTATCTACCTACTAACATACCCTTCTTACAAACATCTTTTACCGGATTGTCCGCCCGAGCGACCTAGACCCTAGAGCCAAATATTCTAGTATTACAAATAATAATGTTCGCGTATATAGCGTAGGCGCGGCCGTACGTTACATAAATCTTAAATAGGGACATCAAAATATTTGCATTAGAATATTTGAGGTTCTAGCTAGTATTAGCTAGTTTTCTCGACTATTCTAGGTCGTATTAGATTTTATTAGGTCGAATTTATATAAAAAGTATAAATAAGTATAAGGCTTACGTAGATATCGGGGGTATTACGGCCGATATAGTATTTAGAGTTCTAGAAGCCGACTCGGGGTACTACGCGTTCTACTACGACCTAGGAGTATTATACTAGTAATACTAAGGTTCTAAGTACCCTAGTACTATATTTAGTACTTAGCTTTTATCTAAATTAGCTAGGGTTTCTAAGTAATTCGATTAAAATCTCTAGGTAAAGAAATAAAGGGTCTCGGAGACGATAGTATTATTTCTACGTTCTAAGTACGCAATCGGGTAGTGGGGTATAGTTCTACTACTAGATCTAGTACTAAGTGCCTATAGAAATAAGTCGGAAATTCTAGGATATTAGTCCTTACTATCTAGTAAGGTTAATAGATAGGGTAAGACCGGAGAGATTTATTTAAAGTATCTACGATATTAGAACGGCGGAATTAGTCGTATAGGGTTAAGGCTAAGTACTAAAAGTTTAATCTAGTATACTACTAGGGCACTTATACTATTTTCCTTAATAGAAACTTACTATCTAAGTACCCTAAACGATTCTAAAATTATTCCGGAAATATCTTTTACTAGATTGTCCGCCCGAGCGACCTAGACCGCTTACTAAGGGCGACAGGGTTAGGGATAAGTTTTAAACCCTTAATTTTGGTATACTATTAGAGCACTTATACTATTCTCCCTAATAGAAACTTACTATCTAAGTACCCTAACCGATTCTAAAATTATTCCGGAAACATCTTTTACCGGATTGTCCGCCCGAGCGACCTAGACCCTAGAGCCAAATATTCTAGTATTACAAATTACAATGTTCGCGTATATAGCGTAGGCGCGGCCGTGCGTTACTTAAATCTTAAACAGGGATATTAAAATATTTGCATTAGAATATTTGAGGTTCTAGCTAGTATTAGCTAGTTTTCTCGACTATTCTAGGTCGTATTAGATTCTATTAGGTCGAATTTATATAAAAAGTATAAATAAGTATAAGGCTTACGTAGATATTCCCCTTAAGATTCCCGATACTGTTTAGAACGGAGATAGTTAGTAGGCGATAAATTCCTATCCCTTAGCTTTAGGTATTTTAAGATCGAACTATAGAATTTATAGATAATTACTAGTTAACCTTTTAGATACGAACTCGTATTACGGTATAATGCCCCCTCCGTAAAAAATTTCTAGGATATATCTATTCGATCCTTACTACCCTATCGTATCGAGTCCTTCCGTAGTTTATACTCCCTTAAACGTAAGTAAAAAGGGAACTATATCTTATAGATCTATTAATTAAACTGCTCGGTATAGTCGGGGTTCTAAAGATACGCCTAGCTAGCCTTTTCGAAGATATCCGGGTTAATACTTAATGTTCGTATCCCTTCGAATAACCTTCTTCTTAGACTCTATAAAGGTAAGGACCGGACGGTAGTACCCTATAACGAAATCCTACTACTAGGTTACGAAGAGGATAAATCTAGCCTTAATCGTCGTCTAGTACTCGATAGGCTCGAAGGTAAGTATATAGCCTCGTCTCGACGTCGTTACGATCTAGTTCGTATACTAGACTATCTCGCCTATCGTCTCGTAGTTACTCTTCCTAGTATAGCGCCTAATATATATATAATATCGTTCGTTATATTTTAAAGTTTTATACGGAGAGGTTAAGAGTAGTAGATATATACTAGTAGTTATAGGGAAACACCCTTTCTTTTACAGTATCGTATAGTTAGGAATAGCTAGGTAGTAAGTATATAGCTACCTTTTTTTGTTTCCTAGCTACCCTAGCTACCCTAAATACCTAATTTTTTTCTTAGCTACCTTAGCTAACCGAATTTTTCCCTTTTATACGACGGTTCTCTCCTACTAACGGAATAGAGCTACTATAGCAATCGAGCTTGTTTTTAGTCTTAATCCTTCCTCCTTTAGCGTAAGATACTCGATAAGCAAATGCTCGGGCCGAGTCTAACTACGAAACCTATATCTAACTAATACCTCCTTTAACTAATCCTACTTCTCGAACTCCCTCCGCTTCTTAGTAAAGACCTTAAAGAGCGAACGAGCTTCGTTAGGCGACTACGGAGTAGTCGAGATAAAGCCGTATTACTAAAGTAGGTAATTACTAGGAACCTTATATAGAGGTCGAGAGAAATCTAACGGGAAACTATCCTATTAGTAGCTTAGATTCCGGATATAAGCCCTCTCTACTAGAGTAAAGATTTTATATAGTAACGGTACTCTTCCCTCGGAAATCGCTTTCTATTCGACTATTAGTATCTACTAGCTACGAATACCGGCTATAGCTACTAGCTATAAAACACTTACTTTTACGTCCTCTACCTCGAGTAATACCTTCGCCGCTCTAAGATATCTAGCCTCTATATTATTAATCGTAAGATATTTTTCCTTTATACTCGTAAAGGCGTTCCTCTAATACTTATAAAGAAATCTCTACTCTATATCGAGGATATAAAGACGACTAGCCTTAATTCTAATCTTCGTAAGCTTTTCGTAGTAGCTTTAACGATAATTATCTAGATTAATAGGAGTTATGCCTTAGACCTTTACTAGCGCCTTGTCTCTTTCGCTATACTTAATCTACTCCTAGCCCTTATTGTCTATAGCGTTAGGCCCTAAGACTACGCCTATAAATAGATCGACGTATAGTATCTCCTTACTTTTTTTAGTCCCGTTATTTGTAGTAACAAGCTCTTACGTAGCATTCTAAAGTCTAGTATTACTGCTCTCGGCTATCTAAATATCTCCGTTATTATCGATCGTATCGTTAGAGATAGTAGGAATAGGACTAAATAGTATTAGTTACCGATTTCGAGAAAGGATGCCGGCTACGCTACCGGCTATATATGCCGGCTATAGCTACTAGCTATATTAACTTACGCTAGTAGAAATTGCTCCTCGAAAACTAGCCGCAATTCTTTCCTCCTTTAAGCCTTCTCTTAGCTTATCTTCTACTTTTAACCTTCGCTCTTTTTAATAGGCGCTAGCTATCGATAGAATGCCTCGTTACGCGCCTTCCTTCTCTTATCCTTAGCTCTTTTATCCTCGTCTATATTGTCCTTCCTCTCGCGATCTTATATAGAATTTTTATTTATAGAGTACTCCTCTCTAGTCTTACGCTTTTTTTTAGATACTAAGGCAAAATAAACTCGCGTTCTTTACTATCTTCTATTTAGCGCGCGGCGCGCTTTTGTCTTACTATTTTAAGGAGGAGGGGGGGAAAGGGAGAGGGGGGAGGGCGTAGCGTCGATAGTTATTATAGGTATAGAAGAGGAAGAAGATAAAAGGTATAAGAATGTCGCGAAGCCCTAATTGTTACCGCCTACGTAGCGTTATCTAGATAAGCTTTTATAACTACGGTAACTACGCCCTAGTAATAGTAACTACGCCCTAGTAACGGCAACTACGACCTAGTAACGGCAATCGCTATTATTAAGGCAATCGCGGGCGGGGTAAATATAATCTAGTTACAATAAAAGCCGGCAATAGTAGCTAGTCGTCGGGTAGGAGTACACCTATAACAAAACTAGTATAGTCTCTCGCTATTGCGACCTATTAACGGTAATACCTATAGTTAGGGCATCCGCGAGCGACTTAAATATAACCTAGTTACTATTGTAGCCGGCAATAGTAGCCGGCAGTCGGATAAGAGTATGTTTATAACAAAACCGATATAGTCTCTAGTTCGAACTAGGAATCCATATAGTTTAGAAAAACTAACCTAGAACTAGGGAGCTAGTTTGCCGCTAAGAAACTAAACTATATACGTTTTATAGTTCGTAACCTAAACTACTTCGGGGTCTAATTTTTTATATTTCTAAAAAGAGTAAAGTATAACTAAAAGAAAGCTAAAATATTATATTACCTATTTCTTTTTTCTAGGTTTAGTTTATTAGAAAATCTAGAAATCTTATATTTTTTTTCTAAAAATATACGAAACAAAGAGTACTTTTCTACTATATTACTAAGCTATACACCTACTAGAAAAAAAGATAAACTAGAAGTAGAAGTTCTAGAAAAGCGATTTTCTTTCCTTTATATCTTTTTATCTAGAAGGTTTATAGGTTAGTAGAATAAGAGAAAAATGTTCTATTTTTAGTATAGAATATTATATATTTTTTTAATTATAAGTTAAGCGATCCTAAGCGATCTTAAGCGATCCTAAGCGATCGTAAGCGATCCTATCGATCCTATCGATCTTATCGATCCTATCGATCCTAAGCGATTCTATCGATCCTAGATAATTACTAAAAAGTTTTTTATAGATTCTTTTTAAAATTATAAGAGAACTAGTAGATATAAAGATTTAAAAATTTCTATATATATTATTTTATTAGATAAGACGAGATTTTATACTTTATATTTCTAAAAATAGTATACTAGGATCTAGAAAAAGCTAAAAGTATTCTTTTTATATTTTTATATTTTAGCTTTTAGAAAATAGGTAATTTATAAGAACTAGACTTTTTCCTTATTCTATACTATAAATAGAACATTTTTGTCTTATATTACTAAGCCGTAGGCATTCTAGATAAAAAGATAGATAAAGTTAAAACTACTAAAAAAATTCTTTTCTTTCCTTAATATCTTTTTATTTAGAAGGTTTACGGCTTAGTAATATTAGCTAAAAATGTTCTATTTATAGTATAGAATAACATATTAATTTTTATTATTAAGGTTAACCGATCCTATCGATCGCGAGTTTCTAAGACCGATAGGATCCTTATAATCGCTCGCGATCGCTTAGGATCGATAGAATCGATAGGATCGATAGGATCGGTAAAAAAGTTCTCGTAACGGTACTAGTCGACTATCGCCGTAAGAGCCGGGATAAGGGCTATTAGTAAGTAGTATTCTATCCGGTAGCTATATGCCTTAGAACTTAAGGCTATAGAAGTACTTATAGCTATTATAGAATACCCTCTAGTTACGGCTAGATCTCGTAATCTTCCTTATAGTACTATCGATATATCCGAAGATACTAGATACTCTAACTAATAGATAGAGCGACTCCGCTAGACTCCGGAGATATTGCTTACTAACCCGCCTCCTATTAAAGAATAAGAACGACTTCTACCTTAGCGCTAGGCTATATACTACCGTATTAAATATATAACTTAATATAGTAGCTAAATAGCTAAACTTCTCGTCTATATCCTTCTAGAAGCCTAGACTAGATAGCGGCTTATAGACAATATAAAGTACCGTTATAGATAGCAATTTAAGGCTATCTAGCAATTCGATTAAACTAATATCTAATAGGTCTACTAACTCTATTAATTTAGGCCTTATAAAGCGGAAGTTACCCTTAATATTAGTATCTAGATAACTAAGAAGGTTAAAGCGCTATTTCTTATATATTCTCGCGGGATTAAATAGTCGGTTACGCCTTAATTAGCGGTACCTCTATTTACGTATAGATTTACCCTCCCTCGATACCTACTAGTTCTTATTACTACTTATAAGAAAATAGGTATATAGCAACGTATAGAACACCCTCTACTAATCTTAGTAGTAGACAGTAGAACTAAACCGTGCCTTTTTTAGAATAGGGTAGAGTGTCTACTATTAACTAGGCGCGATAGCCCTAGTATACCGGTAACCGAGTATCTCCGGTCTACCGAGTATATCCGCGTATACGCTAGGCTAGCGTTACCCTAGCGTACCGATAATGCTATATACGTAAAAACGTTATATAACTATCTTATATAATCTACTAAGGCAGGATAGGAGACTTTACCTACTTAGGTTCTTATAATTATCTCCTTCCCCCGGTATAGCTATCCTAGCTATATAGTAGTATAGTAAGTCTTACTATTCTTATACTCTACGCTTTGTATATGTATCTTATATATGCCTTCTACTATACTATAGTTGCTAGGCACGTTATATTAATCTCGTAGTTACTATTTGTTTTACGGATTTACGCGTAGCTACTTCTAGCGCTAGCTAGAGGCTGCCTAAACTCCTAAGAACGCGGTTAACGACGCGAGAACGTAAGCTAGCCGAAAGCGAGGCACGTATTTAAAGCGCTCGAAGTCCGTTTAAAGACTTCTTCTTTTCCTAAGCGCTCCTAATACTATCCGCCTATGCCTTACCTACTTATATCTCGCGCCCCCCTAGTATCTATTAAAGAATTTTTTCTTTTTAAGTATCCGTTAAAAACATTACTAGTATAGCTACCCCTTCTCGTGCTACTAGTAAGCGCGCCGTAGGCGCCGCGCTATCGATATCTAATACGCCTACCTAGCGCCTACTAAAGGTTACTAAGGGTTGTACTCGTTGCTTTAGGTATATTACGGCTAATAGTATATATTTTCGCCCCTTTTTACGTATATACGCTTCGTAACTAACTCGTCTTAGATAACCTAGTCGCTTTGTATATAGGCGGTAATATAGATCCCGCTACTAAGCGTAACTACGATCGCTACCGTTACGGCTATTACCTATATATACCTATTATAGCCCGCTTACTAGTCTCGCTACTATCGCGTATTCGTAGCGTACGCGCTACGCGCAACCTATATTATCTAGATAGGTTCGACTCGGACGTAGAGTCTAACGAGGCCTTAGTAGCGCTTTAGGCCGACCTAAACGCCTTAATCGTACGTAGGTTTCTTATACGCTCCGCTTACGCTTCGTATACTAACCTCGTCGTTAGTTATCCTATCTACCCTAGACGTCTTCTATACTAATAAGAATAAGGTAACGCTAGGCGGCAAGGCCCTAGCCTATAAGGGCGCCGTAGGCACCGCGCTTACGAACGTTAACCTTTTAGATACTCTAGAGAGTATCGGTACTAACTTAGCCGGATTAGTCGAGATCGGTCGTTAGGTATAGTTTTTTCTATAGTCTCGCTTCGCTTTCGTATCGTATACTAACTATACTAGAACCTCGTATAGCGCGTCGGCGCTAACGCCGTCGCCGCTATCGATACTACTATAGGTATCGAGGTAGAAGAAGAGTCTTCCGAGGAGGAGTAGAATAGGCGGCCTATAGTCGCCTCGCCTACGTAGCGTACCCTTTATATATACTAGGCTAAGGGCCCTTTTTAGTAGCGAAACGAGCACGTATCTGCTATTCTTTCTTAAGTCTTAGTTTCTTTTGTTTTAATTACTACCTACGCTTACGCTTCGCCTAAGCTTCGAACTCGTCTACCGCTATAGAATCTTTAATATAAATAGCTAGCTCCTAAGTATTATATTCTTTAGGCTATCCTCGCTACTTAATAAGATAGTATACCTTCCGCTTCTTTATTTTCTTAGCGACGATTGTTTCTGCTTACTACTTATTGCCTTTAGCGATAGGTATACTTACCTTATACTCCTTACCTATATGCCTATACTAAGGCTCGAGGAGGGAAACATAGAAAACATTATAGATTTTCGTACTCGATAGTAGTACTACGCGGTACGCCTACGCTCCGACTGCGTTAATAATATAAAAAGGTCGTATATACTTCGGGCTAAGTTTCTTCTTTAAGAGATCTAAGCTAATATTCTTTGTTAATAGCAAAACTAGGTTACCTATACTATACGTCTTAGTAGTATAGTAAGTATTATACTGCTTAGCCTAGTATTCTACTACTTTCTACTAGCGTTCCGTAAGCGTTTTATATACTTTCCGTAGTCGCTCCGTAGCGTTAATAGCTACTAGTACCTTTCCCTTAGTTAGCTCGTCCCGAGCTAGTAGCTTATTTGCTCCTAGCATTAAATTAGGATTAAAGCTATAGAGTATCTTAAATAGGTTTATACGCAACGTAGGATAGACGCTATTATTATAGGCAAACTTAGCCTAAGGTAATAGTTCGGCCTAATTATTCTAGTTCTTAGAGTAATAGTATCGTAGATATTACTCGAGAGTCTAATTCGTACGTTCGGGTTGCCTATTAGTCTAAGGATAGAAGGCTATACTAAGCCTACGCTTTATATACGCTTCGAAGCAGACGTCGCTCTAAAACTAGCTAGTAAACAGCAATCTACGATCGCTAATAATGCCCGATAGTACTCTAAAACGTCTAATTACCTCCCTTAAAAGGATATCCGCGAGTTCTACTACTATATACTTCTTCGTCGTAGGGACAAAAAGGCTTATCTTCGTATAGCGGTCGACTATTATAAGGATCGTAGTATAGACGTAGGTACCGAGCTTACTTAGCGGGAGATCTATAATTAAGTCTATCGTTAATTCTTACTAAGGTCGGGTCGGTATAGGCAGAGTAGCTAGCTTGCCGTATAGGTAATAGCGCTTCGCCTTCGACTATTAATAAATTCTATAGGTACGGATATAGGCCGCAATGTCCTCGGCTATCTTCGGCTAGAAGTACTTTCGGTATATTAGGTCTATAGTCTTAGCTATACTAAAGTATCTAGCTAAAGGGTCGTCGTAGTATATATATATTAGTTACGCTCGTAATACGTAGTTCTTAGGCATATATAGCGTATCGCCGTAGTAGATAAGGTTGCTACGACGAGAATAACTAGTCGAGAGATTAGAACTACCCGAAAGGCTAGAACTACCCGACGGTAAGATTGTCCTATATAAGCCTCTTCCGCTCGCTTACTCTAACTATTATAGGGTATAGATAAAACTAAAGAGGATATTAGGCGTCGCGTAGTAGGGCCTATTATTATAGACGATAGTAGCCGCTACTCTTACGAGACTACTAATAAAGTCCTTACGTTCTACTAGCGCTAAGCTAGCGCCTCGTATTGCTATATATATAATAGTAATACGATTTATAATCGGCTCGATATCCTTAGGTAGATTAGACTATAGAGTAAGTTTCGACTATAATATAGGAAGAAGGCTACTCGCCGCCTACGACTCGCTCTTATAGTCGCTACGTCGCGAAGGCGTATCGGCTAGATTTCGTTTACTAGCCTAATGTTTAATCGTAAAGTCGAAAGGTATAAGGAAGGTTGCCTATCTTGCCTGCCTTCTAATAAGCTACTTTATCTTTGTAAAGCCCTTAAGATTAGCGTAGTCGACTACTACGCGGATCGTATACTACGCGCTATCGAGATATAGGCGCTAATACTTAAAGGACTCGATAACCGCTAGCAACTCCTAGTCGTAGGTCTTATAATTAACCTCCGTAGGGATTATTTTCTACGACTAGAATACTAGGGAATACTAGTTCCTATCTTTACTTTATTATAATATAATTCCTACTAAAGCGAACGTAGAGGTATCGGTCTCGATATATAAGGGCTTCGTAGGATTATAGTATCGTAATATTAAAGCCGAGCTAAAGGTACTCTTTAGCTAGCGGAACGCTTGCTCCTCGCTATCGCCCTACTAGACCTAACCTAGCTTCCGGCTATTTACGGCCCCTTTTAATAGGGCGTTTAAGGGTATAACGATTCGGGAGTAATTAGGGATAAACCTCCGATAGAAGTTATAGAATCCGAAGAAGGATTAAACCTCCTTTAGCGTAAATAGGCGGGGCTATTCGTTAATAGCGTTTACCCTATGCTAATCTATTAATACGCTTTCGGTACTAATAATAAACCCTAGGAATTCGACTTCTTTCTTCTAGAAGGAACATTTCTTACGGTTTGTATATAATACAAACTTCCTAAGCCGCGTAAGGATAGCGCGTACGTCTCGTACGTAGTTCTCTCGCGTTTTACTATAGATAAAAATATCGTCTAGATAGACGATATAGTAAATATTAATAAGGCTAGCTAATGCCCTATTAATATATCCTTAGAACGTAGTAGGAGCATTAGTAAGCCTAAAAGGCATTACCTTATACTCGAAATGCCTATACCGTATATAGAACGTAGTCTTCTACTCGTCGCCTCGCTTAATATAGATACGATAATACGTATCCTATAAGTCTAAGAACGTATACTATTCGGCGTCCTTAAGCCTATTAAGCGTTTCGCTAATAAGAGGCAGGGGGTAACGATTTTAAATAGTAATTTCGTTTAGCCTCCTATAGTCGACATAGAGTCTTAGGCTACTATCCTTCTTTAGTACGAATAAAATCGGAGTACCCGCTTCGCTTATACTAAGCTAGATCTAATTATTATCTAAGGCTAAGCTTAGGTAATTATAAAGGTCGCTAAGCTCTCTCCCTAACGAATAGTAGAGAGGTTTATATAGTAGCTTCGTTCCGAGGATAAGGTCGATCGTATACTCTACGTCTTTAAGGAGCTTACGTCGCGCTTTAGGCATTATAGTAAAGACGTCTTTAAAGTCTTTAAATTCTTCTAGTAAGGGGGCTTTAGCGATTTCGCGGAGCTAGCGAACGCTAATCGTATATACGTATAGAGCGTTACGTATATCCTTCTAGAATTCCTATAGTTCTTATACGCGTATCGTACGCGCTACGGCTTCGGGGCTATAAGTCTAGATATCTATCGAACTGTCGACGACTACCTTTTAGTCGCGTCTCTAAGGCCTACTAAGAATAATATTAGGGAGAGGCATCTTAAATATATAAAACATCCTAGTAGTAATACGTTCTTAGCCTATAGAGTCGGCGATCCGTAAGCGTAGATAATACGCTCCGTAGTAGTATCCTCGGTCTCCTTAGAAACCGTCGGTACTGGGTAATATAGTATTAATAGTCCGCTAAGGCTAGTATCGTAAGACGAATTCTTATAATACTATATTAATATTAGTAGTATTATCTAATAAGTATTCGATAGTAACTTCCCCTTCTTATATTGCGACTACTCTTCGTACGCGCCTAGTAGGTACTACTACTACTAAGCTACTTTATTAGGCTTCCGTACCTATCCCTAGCTCTTAGGAGATACCTTATCTTTTCCCTTAGTCCTTAAGTAGTTCTTCTTTTCTTTAGCGTTAGCGACTATCTTATATACTATAGGGTTATTATCTTTCTAGAGATAGCGATTCGGGTATATACTCTTATAATAGCCTTTCTAACGATAGCTATAATACTCGACCTTAGTAATATTATACCTATCTTGCGAGTTATCGCCCTTCGTATACTTCCCGCTTACTCTACGGTCGCGATTTAGCTATAACTTACGAGCGTAACTATTAGATCGACGCTTCTTACCTTTACTACCCCCGGTTTTATCGTAGTTACGATCCTTACGTTTACTAGACGGCTTATTAGGGGTCTCGATACGCGTCGCAAGCTCTACGAGTTCGTAACGCGTCGTTAGTACCGTATAGTATTTAATAATCGCGCTATAAATAGCTAGCTAGAGTTTAACGAGGAGATAGCGGATCCTATACTCCTCGCTATAGTCGCTAAGTTAGTCTTCGAGTACTACGAGCTTAAGGGCAAAACTTTAGACTAACTGTCCCTTACGCTAATAGGCTACCTTATACTCGAGGGTTACGTCGAGTATACGGTTTATAGGATTCCCGACGTAGTCTTAATAGAAGGTTTTAAAGTCCTAGTAGGTATAATCCTATAGGTCCTCGAGGCTGTTTTCGTTATACTATCGCTCCTACGTATCGCCTATAAGATATATAATACTATAAAGCACCTTACTTTCGTCTGTATAGTAAGTAGCTCCGAATAGTATAAAGGTAATAGAAAGTTCTCGAAGGAATCGCCTCGATTCCTTAATCGTATCGCCTTTAAAGGGTTTAGGTTCCTTTAGGCGAGGCTTAATAGCCGCAAGACTAGCGACTACGTAGCTTATACTCGGCGTAGTAGCTACCCTTAATACGCTTCTAGAATAAGGTAGTCGATAAGGAAGGGATTTAGCCCTCTAAGATTTAGGTCTCTAAATCGACTTATTAGCTAACTCTACCTTATCCTCGTCGTCGTCTTAGGAAGAGGTTATCGTAGGCCCTATACCGGCGGTTCTACTACTCGGAGCCTATATATCGCCGGCGTCCCTAAGAGTACAAAGATACGTATTCTCTCGCTTAGCTTCTTAAGCCTATATTTCTAGCCTAAGTACTCCTTACTTAGCTAGGAATCGTTCGAGCCGTAGGCGGGTCGCTTCCTAACGCGCCTAATATTCCGCTTCGCGTTATTATAACGCCTCGTCGCTTTCTAGTAGTACCGGCGCCCCTATTATAGTATCCTATAAGGTTGTTACGCCTAGCGTATATAAATCGCTTACGTCTATCTTACGGGATTCTATAGGCCGCTACGAAGGGTAGACGGTTTAGAACTATAAGAAAATAGGTATATAGCAACGTATAGAATACCCTCTACTAATCTTAGTAGTAGATAGTAGAACTAAACCGTGCCTTTTTTAGAATAGGGCAGAGTGTCTACTATTAACTAGGCGCGATAGCCCTAGTATACTAGTAACCGAGCATCTCTAGTCTACCGAGTATATCTATATATACGCTAGGCTAGCGTTACCCTAGCGTACCGATAATGCTATATACGTAAAAACGTTATATAACTATCTTATATAATCTACTAAGGTAGGATAGGAGACTTGACCTAATTAGGTTCTTATACTACTATCTTCCTCTAAGTATTTACTCGTAATAGTAACGACCGTTATAGTAGCTATAGTAACTATAATCGCTCTAGTTTCTATAGTTTAGTATACCATACTATCTATAGGTTTATAGCTAAGGTCGATACCCCTAGAGGTCTAGAATAGGGGCTACTTACTCTACTAAACCGCTTTTAATTATATACTAATTAGCCTCTTCTAAAGGTCCGTAAAAAGCGCTATATTAATCCTTTACCTAACAGTTACGAGCTAGCGCTTATTTAGAAGCCGGTAGCTAGATTAACTATTTCTAAAGGTCCCTAGTCTCGAAAACGCGTTCCGCGCCCTCGTCTAAAATCCGTTTCTTAATCGGTTACCTCCTATAGGCTATCTAGCCGAGGTAACTACTTACCTAAGTCGTCTACCTCCTATAATAACCCTTCCGAGGTGTCTAGAATCGTTCGCTCTTTTCTCGCTTCCGTACGGTAAAGCTAGCCGTTAATTCTAGCTTAAGCTTCCTTATAGTCGTTTCTTAATATTCGTAGTACGTCCGAATCGCCGAGGGCTAGAAGCCGAGCTATTTCTTCCTAATCGCTTAGCTCCCTTTTATTCTCGTTACTAACGGGGGAGAATCCTAATAACGATATACTTTTCCCGACTAAGGTCGAAATACGTAAGTAACGTAACCTCTACTATCTATATCTAATCCCTAGGATATCTATAGAAAAACGGAGTCCTATACCGCTAGCGGAGAATTAGGTTATATAAGTGCCGTAGTATACCTCTAATAGCGTTAAAGTTTACCTTAATATATAGCTATACTAGGCTAAGGATATAGTTTGCCTAGCCGATATTAAGAGTCCGGTTAGCGAGTATAGTAGCTTAATCGGAGAATCTAGTAGTAAGCGGGATATCGATAAGTACTTCGGAGAAGCTAGGGCTAGAAAGAACTCTTTTAAAGCTTCGATAGAGAAGGCGCTAGTTAAGAGTATAAATATAATAATATTACGTAGAGAGGGAGATACTATTCTAATAGGTACTAAAGAAGAGAAGAAACTCTTCCCTATCTTCTACTACGATAGCGATACGTAAGAGATTATCCTATTTAATATATTCTATATTAGTCGTACGGTTATATAGAATATAGGACTTCTTATACTATCTACTCTAGAGCTTATTAACGCTTACTAGAGCGGTCGTAGCCTCGACGTTTAGAATATAGTAGAAGCGGCGTTAGTACTATGTCTTCTACTAAAGTATAGAGGCTTAAGCGCCGGTACGCGCCTCCCTCTAGGCGATGTTATTATAAAGGCAATAGGAGGCTCGAGTACTATTAACTTAATTAAGGAATAGAAGTTGCTAACGTTTAGTATGCCTAATATAGCTAATAGTAAGTGCGAGATAATAGAGGCGCCGAGATAGGCTATAGGCAAGGGTAAGGGCAAGAGTAAGGGCAAGGGCAAGGGCAAGGGCAAGGGCAAGGGCAAGGGCACCTAGTAAGAGTGCTATAAGGTAGGAGGCTATACGCGTAGCGGTCAAATAGCTTAACATCTTTAGCTATTAGCTCGCTATATAGCATTACTATTAATAGCGGGAAGCTAAATATAGAATCGATTCTAAACCTATATATCTATCTCTTATTAATATCTCCTAGAATCCTAACGCCTTAGTCTATAGTCGCTTAACCTTCTAAATTATAAATTTAAGTATCGGCTTAAGACTACTCTAGTAGTAAGTAGTAGTAATAAGATTCTAGACCTTAACCCTCTATACTAGGATCTCGTCCTCGCCGTCGCTCTCGATAGTCCTCCTAAAGTTATCCGCTATACTTACGTCGTTAAAGTTACTACTTCCTCTAGTGCCGAAGTCGTTACCTCTACCGCCCTCGAGTATCTCTAGTATTTATAGCTTTGCGAGACGATTCTCTTCTTCTATACGCTTTTACTAAGCGGCGGTATAGCTAATAGAAAGGCATATAGAACGTATACGAAAGCAAGTAGGTAGAATCGGCGGCGTAGCGGCTGCTAAGAAGGGTAATAGCACGGGTAGTAGCTCTATAGTAGGCAGTACCGGTAGTATAAAGATAGAAAGGACTAGTAGTAGAGGTATCTTAAATTTCTAAAATTAAGTTTTAGTTCGGGCTAAGAGGTACGTAGATTCTAAAATGCCCTTAGTATCTATTACAACTATAGTACGGCGTAGTAGCCCCTCCTATTCTTTAGCAATAGAGACGGGAGGTCTACTAGTATCCGGAACGCTAACTTCTAGACCTCTACTAATATTACAAACGCCTTCCTTAGCTATAGTTACGTAGAGTAAGATCTCTAGCTCGGTAGCGAAGTAGCGCTAGGTTTAATAAGCCTAGCGCTATTTAAAGCATTCTTCGTAGATTATACCTTTGCTCCCTAGTACGTCCTTTGTATTTTAATAAAATACTATAGCATTACCGGTACTATAGAAGGGGTATCTCTATACTATTATCGGCTTCGGCCTAGTATTTATTTCTATCGCGTTAGATACTATATTGCTCGTTGCCTTAATGTTTCTTACGTCTATACTAATCGCTTTAGGTCTTAACGTAGCTTCTTCTAGCTCTACTATTTTAGCTAAGATTGCTATCTTAACGTCTTCGCTATCTATTTCGATAAGTATCTCGACTTGTTAACGAATTTCGAATTCGGACCGCTTCGGTAGCTCTATCGTCTAGGAACCTGCCTAATCCTAGTACTTTTAGACTTTCTAAGCTATTATTAAACTAGCATTCTCGAGCTAGATAGAAAGGACTTTCCTACTCTCCTTATTAGCCTAAGATATAAAGGTAGATCGATATTTAGTAAAACTCTCGAAAGGCTTTTTACTATAAAGTAGCTACTTAAACCTACAATCGTCTTCTAGCTTAAGCTCTATTAAGCCGTCGTCGCGGACGACCTATTACGTAGTAGACGATACGCTAAGAAGAAAATCCTACTATTCCTAAGTAAAGAGACGAGTATTGTTTATATAAACCTATAGAGGAGAATCTTTTCGTAGGTAGCCTAGACGGGTAAAGTGTTTAGAAAGAATACTATCTAGCTCTAGTTTTGTTAATTTGTTCCGTAATAGTAGCTTTCCTTTAGCTCGTAGTAGTAGACGATAGAGGGCTTATACTACTTCCTTAACTTCCTTAGGCAATATTCTAAACGTCTTAGTATAGGAAACGTTACGCGTAAGTAGCGCCTCGTACTCCTAAAGATGTCTTTTAACTTTGCTATAGTATCTTTTGTAACGGTAGCGAGCTTTAGCTATCTAGAGCTGCTGCCTTTCTCGCTACTAGACTTAGAACTTTCGGTACTGCTCCGACTAGTCGCTCGTAAGGGACGGTAAGGTATAGATATATATAACGAGGTCTTTATCGTTATTATTCTAGCCGGACTAGATACTCCTTATTAATTATTGCGAGTAAGCGGGATGAAATAGCGTTTAATTTCGTACTAATATATAGCTCCTTATATGCTTTAGTTAGCGGGTTAGAGCCTAAGGCACGAGCAAGTAGGCTTAGGCTTAGTAAGAGCCTCTTCCTTCGTAGATCGTACTTCGACCTCTTCGATAGCTATTACGAATATAAGGCCTATAACACGATATCTAGCTCCCCTAGATCGGCCTTAATATTATTAATTAAATAAGATGCTATAGCGAGACAACGAGCGTACGTAATTTAAGGGATTTAGCGAGTAGAGCGAGTAGCGTGTTTTTATAACTTTTAAGCGAACAAGACGAGACGAAGTATAGTAATAATCTACTAACTATTATCGCATTTAAACCTTTCTATATACATCAATTAGTAGTAACGACAGTATATACTATTAATAGTAGCATAATCTATAGCATTTACAGATCGGGTACCGATAGTAACCCTATATCCGTATATATAGGAATATTAAGATACGTATACGAATAACTAATAGTAGGTACCTTCTACCCTACTACAAGCGAGCTAAATATAGGACATTTTGTTTAAGCGAAGGTAGCGGTTCTATAATTAGGACATTCTACTACTATCTCTATATATCTACTAAACATCCCGAATAGAGAGCGTTAGTATCCCCGAAGCGATACTAAAAAGCGAGACGAAGAAGCAGCGACATATGCCCGCGGAAGGCAATTATAAGTAGAATAACATTAAAGAAGCCTAAAAGGTAGTAAAGAAGAAACGAGCGAGTAATAACTTAAATACAGACTAGAAGTCGTAGCAAGCCGGCAATTACTTAGGTTTCGTTAGATAGGGCAATCTACGTAAGATACTATATCGGACTAGTAGTAAAAGAGATCGTATCGTTACTAAGGCTTCGCTCCCCTCTGTCTAGACTATAGTTAGAAGGGCTATCGTAATGCTTATAGCATACCTAACTGGCGGTAACAATCCTATACTAGAGGTATAGGAGTTACGCTTCCTTTAGCTACTAATATAAGAACAACGCAACGAGTTCTATACGGCAAACCCTAATAGTCTTCTACCGGGCTCGCAACGCCTACTATTCCCTTCTTATACTCTACTACCTAGCAATTAATAGCAACCTCCTTAGTAGCAATAATAACCTAATACCTAGTAGAACAACTATTAATCGAATGTCCGTATTATAACTATCGTTAGCAAGCTAGAGGAAATTAGCGAGAAGGAGATTTAGCGTAGCTTTATAGAACAGGTAATCGTTAGTAGTACTAATTAGAACATACGAGCTATTCGCACGACCGAGCTAGTACGTACGATAGAAGTTAATCCGGTCGGCATAGCTAGAGAACTAAGCCGGAAGCGTATACACTTCGAGTAACTATTAGGCAAGCAGCGAGATAATACTAAGATAATAGATAGCCGCCGGATAAAGCTACTTAAAGAACGCTTTACCAACCTAGACAAGACTAAGCTAATAAAGCCTATTAACGGCATGTTTAGTAAGCCCGCACCTAATGTTAAGCAAGTACTAAAAGGCATAGATATAAGAATTCCCTTAGTATAGTTAGCTTAATAGTTACCTTACTTTCGTAACAAGATTAAGTACCTTCTATCGTAATTACGCTTTTATAAGAAGAAGACGAAGCGCGCGGAGTAGGACGATAATAACGAGATACCAGAAGTTCTAGCTCTACTAACGCGAGGGAAGCCTTAAGCCGCTCTACTAGCTAAGAGGGACTTCGATTTTAAGTTTACGCCCTTCGGTAACTAAACTTTTAACTAAGGCAATAGTATATAGCCGGAAGATAATAAGAATCTACATATTACCTTACATATCGAGTACATTATAGTCTCCGAGCTCTACGAGGTTATTAATAACGCGGAGAGGGTTTAGTAGGAGATTAGGAAGGCCGCTCGTTATTATAGCTTAGTAGTAGTAGGTATATAGAAGAAACTAACGCTAGTGTCTTAGAAGGACCTTTACGAGGAAGCAATACTAACATCCTTAATTAAGAAGAAGGTAGATGTTAACTTTATTAGCTTAAATATTAAGGCTAGCATTTAGCGCTAGTAGAGCTTAATACGGTACCCTAAATACAAAGCATTTACGATACCCGCTATAGTCTATAACGAACATAACAACCGCTAGATTAAGGTGCCGCGTTACCTTATCGCTAGAGATTAAGGATTAGACCTAAACGTTATTTATTTAGATATAAGGCAAGCGCTCGGATTAAAGCTAATCGAAGCTACTAAGCTAGGTTTCGATAAGATATATATAGCTATTATAGATAGTAGTACTGTTCTACTTACATACTAGGTAATCTTCTATATTAATGTATACGGTATTATAAGAGAAATTTAGGCTATTGTTTGCCTACGTAAGAAGGCTAATATAGCATTGCTACTCGGCTTGCCTTTCCTCGACGATATTCGCGCTATTATCGATATCTACGCTTAGACTATTTAGATTAGCAATCTAGCAATCGGAGAAGAGCTACGGCTAATTAAGGCACTGGAAATTACTAAGAGCGACCTACCTAAACTCACTCTCGATATCGAAGATGTCCTTAACCCGGAAGAGATCGCGGAGATAGAAGAGGCAGTAGAAGGCAGTAATAGAGATAAATATAAGCGAGAAGCAATTAATAAGGAGCTTAAGTAGATAATGTCGGGAGATACGAGTAGGGATATTATACGTAATATCTAAGAAGACATAGCGAGGACTAACTAATCTAATAATTAGCGTTTTTAGTAGTCCTTAGTATAACGTTTAGAGGCAAGGGCATACGAAGAATTAGATTAATAACTATTATAATAAGCGAGTAGCAGGCAAGTTATTAACTTAGGCTCGAATAATCTCTAATACTAAACCTACTATAACGTTATATACTTCCGATACCCTACGAATCGAATACTAGTAGAAGATCGAATAGGTACCCTACCGATGCGGCACCTAATAGTTCTACCTAAAATACCGAGTATACTATATCTTAGCAATTTACGCTATCGGCTCCGATATAAGAACTATGCTACCTATAACCGAGATATATAAGCGTAAGTTTCTAGTAGATAGAAGAGTCGAGCGACGAGAGATCGATAGAAGTAAGAACCTTTAAGAACTAGAAGATTAGATAGCAACGAAGGAACTAAAGTTAGGCCCCCTAGTACTAAAAGGTAATAGGAGACTAGAGGTGCTATAGACGCCTTAGACATATCGCGACTTAGAAGCTCTTAGATAAGGGGACCTAGGTAAGGCTACGGACCTTATTAAACATAGAACTAAGGTAAAGGAAGGCACTACTATCCTCCGGGCTAAGCCTAAGCGAATAGTACCTAAGAAGGAATAGTAGCTTATTAAGTATATAAATAAAGGCCTAGAGAATAGGAGGTTTAAAAGCACTATTACTACTAACGGAGAGATGTCCTAATAGAATGCTATCGTTAATAAACTAGGCAAACTACGACCGAGATTAACCTTTAATTATTATACCTTATAGGAGTAAGAACTAGGCGAGTAGATGTAGTTTATAGCTAAGTACTACGACTTCCTTAGCAATCCGACCTATATTTTAAAGTTTGCCGTTCCTACCTCTTTTAGCCGTACCTACCTTCTTTACTTACTATAACGTTACTCTACTACGGGCTTACGCGAAGCTTACTTAGTTGCCTAGCGATACCGCGTTACTACTCCTCTCGCCGTATATAATCTTCGTATCGATACCTATACTTCTACGCTCTACGTCTACTACCTCTACTATATCTCCGCTCCGCGCGCGCCTTTTTATACCTTCGTAACGTACCTTTTTACTAATTCGACGACTTTTATAGTAGCGAATCTACTCGACTAAATTTAGAAGGGTCGTAAGAAGGGCCCTACCGCTACTTAGGGTCGTAATATAACTAGACCTAGTAGAAAGAGTATAGTATATTTACGTAAGATAGCCGCTACCGCTACCGGTCGCGCTAGTTAAAAGCAGACTACGGGTAAGGCTCCGCGTAAAACGACGGCGGGTAAGACTCTGCGTAAGACGACGACGAGTGCTTCTACTACTAGTAGCAATAATCGTAGTAAGCGTCGATAGCGCTTAGGAAGTAAGTTTTCTTTATAGCCGGCAGCTATAGCCGGTAGTATAGCCGGTAGCGTAGCCGGTATCTTTACTCCTTTTTACTAATCCTTCTTTAGCCGTAGCCCTTCGTAAGATTCGGAGGTATTAGAGGGGTAATAAGCTCCTTATTCTTAAAGCTCCCTTCTAGCGACTTGTTCGCGAAATTGCTATCTTCTATTAAGCCGATCTTCGCTTTTAAAGATCCGCAATCGAGGCCCTTTAAGAGGCTATAGAAGCCTACCTAATTCGCATCTTCGAATATATATTTCTCTTCTACCTCTTTTCGAACTATACTAATACTATTTTAGCTATCTAGCTTATAGCTATTTACGCTAAGCGTATTACGGTAATATAGAAGGATTTTATCGCCCTTAATTAGATTCTTACTAGCTAGAATGTCTTTATTCGCTAGGGTAATAGGTAGCGTATTTGTTCTTAGTGTCCTCTATAAGCGTTTCTATACGCAAAATATAGCGCTATATAGCGCGCTCTATATACTCTCTAGGTATATATATATAGTATAATATGCCTTCTTAGGCATATAGAATTAAAGTCTTCGGAAATTCTATTAGTACTAGTCTTATAAAGGGCATGCTTTAAGTGTTACAAACCGATAAATTCTATAGTTCGAACCTACTAATACCATAGTTTCTTAGCAAACCGAACTAAACTAACCCGGAATTTTAGCTTAGCAAACTAACCTAACCTAACCCGAACTACTACGGCGTCTATAAAAAATAGAACTTAAAGCTCTACCTACTAAGAAGCTTATTCTAAATTTTTAAGTCTTAATATCTAGTAGTTATCCTAGAATCTAGAAAAGAATCCCGAGTATACCTTTTTTATAAAGTTCTGCTTATTAAGCGTCGGCTTTTGAAAAAACCTTAACGTAATCTCGGCTATATTTAACGAAACCTTAACGAAAAAAATTTATTTATAAAAAACCCTACGAAACCGCTAAATTTTACCTATATACGTACGCTAAACCCCGAATAGCCTCGTAGTAGTAGTATAGTACTAGCAGTCGCTAGTTAGGCTCTAAGTCCGATAGCGTCCCTTAAGTTCCTAGGAATTTCGGGTATTCTTAGGAATTTTAGATAGCCCCGTACCTTCTTAAATTTCGGGATAGCCTATCCCGAGGATTATTAGGATCCTTAGGATCGCTCGTTACGATTCTAAGCGATCCTACTAGATAGGATCTTTAATATACGATCCTAAGGATCCTAAGGATTCTAAGCGATCCTATCGATAGGATCGTCGCAATTAGGAAAAAAGTTTTCGTAACGTCTATATCCCCTAATACTCGAATTTATAGCAAGCATCTGCTAATATTACGTAACTAGGGCCGGGTATAATAATCGCTCTATAGTACTCTCGCGCCTACTCGTAGCGAACTCGTAACCCTTTAGGATTTAGTAAGGAAGCTGTATAATGTAGCCGACCTCTACTAATGGTGTTGTGTTTGGATCTGATATAGGTGTATAGGTACCGTTAGCTACAGGTACCGTTAGCCAAAGGATTCTACTACAGACTTCTCGAGCTCTTCCTATAAGATCTCTACTATCTCTTCTTCTACCTCTATCTATTTATCTCGCGATAATACCTTCTTTAATCTAAGCTCTTAACGTATCCGTTAATATCTCCGCTAGCTAATATTAAAACTATCTATTTTTAGTAGTTTAACCGCCTCTCTATTAGTTAGCTATAAAGCGGAGAAGGTATATACGACTTAGATCTTTACTACCTCTATACTATTAACTCGGTTATAGTTAGCGTAATAGCTATAGTTAACCCCCTATTCCTTAAGCCTTTAATAAAGCGTAGAAAGAGCTATCTAGTAACTAGACCCCGAAGTGGTTTAGGTTACGAACTATAAAACGTATATAGTTTAGTTTCTTAGCGGCAAACTAGCTCCCTAGTTCCGGGTTAGTTTTTCTAAACTATATAGATTCCTAGTTAGAACTAGAGACTATGTCGGTTTTATTATAAATATACTCTTATCCGACTACCGGCTACTATTACCGGCTATAATAGTAACTAGGTTATATTTAGGTCGCTCGCGGATGCCTTAACTATAGGCATTGCCGTTAATAGGTCGTAGTAGCGAGAGACTATATTAATTTTATTATAAGTATACTCCTACCCGACTGCCGGCTATTATTGCCGGCTTTTACAGCAACTAGATTATATTTACCCCGCCCGCGATTGCTTTAATAATAGCGATTGCCGTTACTAGGTCGTAGTTACTATTATTAGGGCGTAGTTACCGTTACTAGGGCGTAGTTACCGTAGTTATAAAAGCTTACCTAGATAACGTTACGTAGGTAGTAACAATTAGGGCTTCGCGATATTCTTATACCTTTTATCTTCTTCCTCTTCTATACCTATAATAACTATCGACGCTATACCCCCCCCCCTCCCCCCCTTCTCCTTTAAATAGCAAGATAGAAGCGCGCCGCGCGCTAAATAGAAGATAGTAAAGAACGCGAGTTTGTTTTACCTTAGTATCTAAAAAAAAGCGTAAGACTAAAGAAGAGTACTCTATAAAGAAAAATTCTATACGAGATCGCGAGAGGAAGGATAATATAGGCGAGGATAAAAGAGCTAAGGATAAGAGAAGGAAGGCGCGTAACGAGGCATTCTACCGATAGCTAGCGCCTATTAAAAAGAGCGAAGGTTAGAAGTAGAAGATAAGCTAGGAGAAGGCTTAGAGGAGGAAACAATTACGGCTAGTTTTCGAGGAGCAATTTCTACTAGCGTAAGTTAATATAGCCGGTAGCTATAGCCGGCATATATAGCCGGTAGCGTAGCCGGTATCCTTTCTCGAAATCGGTAACTAACACTATTTAGACCTATTCCTACTACCTCTATCGATACGATCGATAATAACGGAGATATTTAGATAGCCGAGAGTAGTAATACTAGACTTTAGATGCTACGTAAGAGCTTATTACTATAAATAACGGGACTAAAAAAGTAAGGAGATACTATACGTCGATCTATTTATAGGCGTAGTCTTAGGGCCTAACGCTATAGACGATAAGGGCTAGAAGTAAATTAAGTATAGCGAAAGAGACGAGGCGCTAGTAAAGGTCTAAGGCATAACTCCTATTAATCTAGATAATTATCGTTAAAGCCACTACGAAAAGCTTACGAAGATTGGAATTAAGGCTAGTCGTCTTTATATCCTCGATATAGAGTAGAGATTTCTTTATAAGTATTAGAGGAACGCCTTTACGAGGATAAAGGAAAAATATCTTACGATTAATAATATAGAGGCTAGATATCTTAGAGCGGCGAAGGTATTACTCGAGGTAGAGGACGTAAAAGTAAGTGTTTTATAGCTAGTAGCTATAGCCGGTATTCGTAGCTAGTAGATACTAATAGTCGAATAGAAAGCGATTTCCGAGGGAAGAGTACCGTTACTATATAAAATCTTTACTCTAGTAGAGAGGGCTTATATCCGGAATCTAAGCTACTAATAGGATAGTTTCCCGTTAGATTTCTCTCGACCTCTATATAAGGTTCCTAGTAATTACCTACTTTAGTAATACGGCTTTATCTCGACTACTCCGTAGTCGCCTAACGAAGCTCGTTCGCTCTTTAAGGTCTTTACTAAGAAGCGGAGGGAGTTCGAGAAGTAGGATTAGTTAAAGGAGGTATTAGTTAGATATAGGTTTCGTAGTTAGACTCGGCCCGAGCATTTGCTTATCGAGTATCTTACGCTAAAGGAGGAAGGATTAAGACTAAAAACAAGCTCGATTGCTATAGCAGCTCTATTCCGTTAGTAGGAGAGAACCGTCGTATAAAAGGGAAAAATTCGGTTAGCTAAGGTAGCTAAGAAAAAAATTAGGTATTTAGGGTAGCTAGGGTAGCTAGGAAACAAAAAAAGGTAGCTATATACTTACTACCTAGCTATTCCTAACTATACGATACTATAAAAGAAAGGGTGTTTCCCTATAACTACTAGTATATATCTACTACTCTTAACCTCTCCGTATAAAACTTTAAAATATAACGAACGATATTATATATATATTAGGCGCTATACTAGGAAGAGTAACTACGAGACGATAGGCGAGATAGTCTAGTATACGAACTAGATCGTAACGACGTCGAGACGAGGCTATATACTTACCTTCGAGCCTATCGAGTACTAGACGACGATTAAGGCTAGATTTATCCTCTTCGTAACCTAGTAGTAGGATTTCGTTATAGGGTACTACCGTCCGGTCCTTACCTTTATAGAGTCTAAGAAGAAGGTTATTCGAAGAGATACGAACATTAAGTATTAACCCGGATATCTTCGAAAAGGCTAGCTAGGCGTATCTTTAGAAACCCGAGTATACTAAGCAGTTTAATTAATAGATCTATAAGATATAGTTCCCTTTTTACTTACGTTTAAGGGAGTATAAACTATAGAAGGACTCGATGCGATAGGGTAGTAAGGATCGAATAGACACATTCTAGAAATTTTTTACGGAGGGGGCATTATACCGTAATACGAGTTCGTATCTAAAAGGTTAACTAGTAATTGTCTATAAATTCTATAGTTCGATCTTAAAATACCCGAAGCTAAGGGATAGGAATTTATCGCCTACTAACTATCTCCGTTCTAAACGGTATCGGGAATCTTAAGGGGAGGTAAGGGTTAAGGTAGATACGGCGTTTAAGAAAGAGGTACGTCTTCTAAATATACCGACCGTAGCTGCCGGCTATAGCTACCGGCTATAGCTACCGGCTATAGCTGCTAGCTATAGCTAGAGGGTCCTTAACTTAACCCTATAAATACTACTAGTTTTTATAGGCTACGTAGAAGGAAGCTTAAGTATTAAAGGCTTCCGATTTCTCCCCCGAAGATTTTAAGCAACTAGTAAACGAAATGTTAGCTATAAACGGTCTTCTAGAAGACTTCTTCGAAAGGGATTCTATATAGAAGATATACCTATATCTTATAAAGTACCCCTCTACATTTCTAGGCGCGACTACGTAGCGTACTATATTCGAGAAGAATAAAGAGGCTACGTTAGACGATATTCGGAAGATTCTCCGTAATACTCGCCGAGTAGCTATTACTATCGATAGCTAGTTAAGCCGGACTATAAGGGCCTCCTTCCTCTCTATTATACTATACTTTATTAATTCGGATTAGAAACTCTAGGAAATGCTAATCGGATTCCTAGAAATTCTAGGTTCCTATACTAGTTAGGATATAGCGAAGCTTGTCTATACGGTAATAGATAGGGTTAGCGTAACTACGAAACTAATCTCGATTACTATAGACAACGCTAGTAATAATCGAACATTATATAAGGCGTTATATATACTGTCTACTTATATTAGTCTTCGAAATAACTAATAGTACCGATAGGATCGACTATATAGACGAGATTACAAGGTCTATAATCTAGCTTAATCTTCCTAATATTAAGCTTACTACGATTTCGGATACGTAGGACCCGGAAGATAATAAGGACCCTTAGTTAAGAAAAGAAACCCTAACGGCTCTATAGAATAGGAGCCGATATTAGCGGTTATATCCCTACGGAAGTTTCCCTATCTCGCTTATATAGTTTAAACCGCGATCCGAGCCCTCTTTAAGACGCTTAAAATTGCACTATCGAACGACAAGTAATAGAAGGTCCTAGATAAGGGTAAAGTAAAGTCGAGAGTCGAGAAACTCGTTACGGTAATAAAATAGGATAAGGTAGAGAGCCTCGCTCTCGTTTTATATAAGGTATAACCTTTATCCGAAGCCGGCACTTATAGCCGGCACTTATAGCCGGTACCTATAGCCGGCAACCTAGAATAGTATTAACTCTCTTTTTCTAGCTTCGTCGTCTAGCAATCTATACGAACTTAAGCTTATAGAGATATAACTAATTCGAGGCCATTTAAAAGACCCTTATCGAGCGCCCTAAAGTCGATACTTAGAATATCGTATAGAATAAGCGATAGCAAAAGCGGCCTCCTTAGCGCCTACTCCGTTTTACCTAAGATATTAAGACCTAACTCGATTCGACTTTCTATATACTTACGAGGGGATATACTTTACGTACCGCTCTCGAGCTCTATTAGAATGCTAAGGGTATTAAGTAGCTCGCGCTTATACCCGCCGAATAGCGCTAAGTAGAGTATCTCGTAGATATTAGAAAACATTACGTAAAGGTTACTACTACGATTAGAAGAACCCGAGGACCGACGATCTACCTTATCTTTATATACTATAACTAGCTCTTTAATAAGCTTAAAGAACTCGCGGCTAAGCTAGCTAGGAAGAGCGTCCCTTAGAAAGTAGCTATAACGAAAGCTATAAAGGCTTCCTATACTAAGCTAGATAAATATTATAGTACTACCTTCGAGTCGTTCGGGGAGCTCTACGGCGTTATATACTCACTAAACCTAGTTAAAAAGGATATATACTAGTAGAAGGAGGAATAGAAGGCTAATAAGGTATAGCCTAAGCGATATTAGGAGGTTCTAGAAAAGATATTTAGTAAGCGTCGGAAAGAAACTAGTGTAAATATAGGTCGTATTAGGAAAAGGAAGGCTAAGAAGGCTCCGATATTCTACCTATTTCGTAAGTAGGAAGTAGAGGTAGAAGAGTAAGTTAGTTCTATACTTAATAAAGAAGAGTTCGATCTCTATCGGAGCGTAAGTAAGTACTAAACTTATAGGCTCGGAAAGAGGGCTAATAATATTTAGATCTTACCGGTCTTTAAGACGAATTCGGAGACGATATTCTCGCTATATAATAGCGGTTAGAGCCTAAGTTTCTAACGATACCTTCGATCGCCTAGGACGTCTTCGCTATTCCGAGCGTAGGTATAGGCTATAAGAGATCTTTTAGTATCGCTCGTTACTAAGGCCGGTTTAATCGAATATACTCGCCTACTACCTTCGAATCTATTATAGTATTCCGATACTACCTCCTCTACTAGAGTCGCCGAGGTAAGATACTATATATCTTATTAAAGGAGCTTATCGACTAATTAGAAAAGCTTAAAATCGAAGAAACTTAGGAGCGTAAAGAAAATGCGAAATTTAGTTTAAGCGAGACCCTTATTAGCGATAACGAAGAGGAGGAGAGCGGAGGTAGAAGGCGACTATAGGTCGAGAAGCGGAAGTATATATAGGCTAAGGGCGACTTAAAGGAGGTAAAGCGTTTACGTAGAAGGTAATATAGCTAGTAGGTATAACCGGTAAATAGCTATATTTACTAGAGTTTCTATATATAACTAACCTTATAGTCGGCGTATATAGCCGGCGTATATAGCCGGCATACGTTCCTAGTATGTTTTAAATTCCTAAATAGAGTAGTTGCTATAGCAACTTACCCCGCTCGCCTACTACTATTTCTAAATCTCTATTCGCTCTTCCTCTCCTTCTTCCCTTTCCTTATATTCTAAAATATAAATATACCTTACGGATTCGGCTCTTCGGGCCTTACTAAGTCGGCCGCCTCCTCTCCCTATAGCGACTATACTAATTACGAATCTAACGAGGGCCTACTAAAACGGTTTAATAGAAGACTATTTAGTTTAGAAGGTAAGAGGCATTTAATATCTTTTTACGATTAAAGGCTTAGAGAGTTTCTAGGTACTACCGATATACCCTCGTCGCCCGAACGCGTATAAAGATACCTTAAGAACTTAAAAAAGGGTAAGGGTAAAGGACGCTAAGTACGGAAAGACTATAGCGAGAACGAGATATCGGAAGAGGAGGACTATTCGTAGTGTATATAAAGGAAGGGGGATCCTCGTAAAATAGTATTAAAAACAAGGCGGCTTCGGCTAAAGTAGGAGAAAAAAGTAGGCGGACGAAGACTATCATAAAGAAGAGTTATTCTTCTATAAGGAAAAAGGGTAAAAGCCGGCGATTTAAACTAGGTACTATTACCCTTCGCGAGATCCGGAAATTCTAAGATAAAAAGGGGACGGAGCTTTTAATCCCTAAGGCTCCTTTCTAGCGACTCGTCCGAGAAATTATATTAGATTTTAAGTACGATATACGATTTACGGCTAAGGCGATTAGTACTCTTTAGGAAGCTCTAGAGGCATTTCTTATAAACGAGTTAGAGCTTTCTAACCTTCTTGCTATCTATACGAAGCGGGTTACTCTTTAATAAAAAGATCTATAGCTTCTAGCTAAGATTCGGCGTCGATTTATAGCGGAATAATTAGGATTTGTATTTAGTAACTAGACTAATCGCTTACCCGGCGAACGGCCCCTCTCGGAGCGTAAGCCTTTTAATACCTTCTCCTTCTCCTTTTCTATTAGCGCTCTCTAATTCTCTATTAATCGTATTACTAGGGAATATCTATACTACGGTAGGTTTCCCTAGATAGGCCGGCTTTTTAGTAGGAGGAGGCTTCTTTCTATATCCTTTGCCGGCTATATATACCGGCTATACCTCTTATTTCAACTCCGCGCCCTACCTAGATCTAGGGTACGAATTAGAAACCTAGTATATATAGTATTATAGTATTGCTAGGTAGAATTTGCTAGATTCTCCCTATAAAGCGAGTCGCCGTTTTACTATACGGCGGATAGGTATTTCTATTTCTAGGCGAGAAAGCTAGTTTAGAATCTAATCGAACTACTAAAAATACCTATATTATAGTAGGCTACCTTTGTTACGCCGACTATTTATTAAAAGGAGGCTTTTGCCGTTTTCCTATACCGGCTATAGGTGCCGGCTATATTTTAAAGTTTGCCGTTCCTACCTCTTTTAGCCGTACCTACCTTCTTTGCTTACTATAACGTTACTCTACTACGGGCTTACGCGAAGCTTACTTAGTTGCTTAGCGATACCGCGTTACTACCCCTCTCGCCGTATATAATCTTCGTGTCGAAATCTGTACTTCTATACTTTATATCTACTACCTCTACTATATCTCCGCTCCGCGCGCGCCTTTCTATACCCTCGTAACGTACCTTTTTACTAATTCGACGACTTTTATAATAGCGAATTTACTCGACTAAATTTAGAAGAGTCGTAAGAAGGGCCCTACCGCTACCTAGGGTCGTAATATAACTAGACCTAGTAGAAAGTATATAGTATATTTACGTAAGATAGCCGGTACCGCTACCGGTCGCGCTAGTTAAAAGTAGACTACGGGCAAGGCTCCGCGTAAGACGACGGTAGGTAAGACTCCGCGTAAGACGACGACGAGTACTTCTATTACTAGTAGTAATAATCGTAGTAAGCGTCGATAGCGCTTAGGAAGTAAGTTTTCTCTATAGCCGGTAGCTATAGCCGGTAGCTATAGCCGGCAGCGTAGCTAGTATCTTTACTCCTTTTTACTAATCCTTCTTTAGCCGGAGCCCTTTATAAGATTCGGAGGTATTAGAGGGATAATAAGCTCCTTATTCCTAAAGCTCCCTTCTAGCGACTTATTCGCGAAATTGCTATCTTCTATTAAGCCGATCTTCGCTTTTAGAGATCCGTAATCGAGGCCCTTTAGGAGGCTATAGAAGCCTACCTAATTCGCATCTTCGAATATATATTTCTCTCCTGCCTCCCCTCGAACTATGCTAATGCTATTTTAGCTATCTAACTTATAGCTATTTACGCTAGGCGTATTACGATAATATAGAAGGATTTTATCGCCCTCGATTAGATTCTTACTAGCTAGAATGTCTTTATTCGCTAAGGTAATAGGTAGTATAGTTGTTCTTAGTATCCTCTATAAGCGTTTCTATACGCAAAATATAGCGCTATATAGTGCGCTCTATATACTCTCTAGGTATATATACATAGTATAATATGCTTTCTTAGGCGTATAGAATTAAAGTTTTCGGAAATTCTATTAGTACTAGTCTTATAAGGGGCATGCTTCAAGTTGCGTATATATCCTTATACTTCTTAGAAACCGATAAATTCTATAGTTCGAATCTGCTAATCCTATAGTTTCTTAGCAAACCGAACTAAACTAATCCGGAATTTTAGCTTAGTAAACTAACCTAACCTAACCCGAACTACTACGGCGTCTACAAGTTACGTAGTGCGTACTATATATATCTAGTAGCACTAGTAGCCGGATTAACTACATTAGTATCATCGTCGTTAGTACTATAGATAGTGCCGTTAATTATAGGATATCTATAGTCTACTTTAGTATATGAGCTCTCGCTCTATACGCGTACTAGTCAAATAGTAGAGACATACTTTTTATATCGTACTAGCGCGGTTTCCGGAGGTCTGGTTATCCTACTACTATATAGTAAAATCTATAGCGATCTTATATTATAGGGTAGGAAACAATAAACTAATAGTCTAGCTTTCGCTATCGTAATTAGGCCGTCTCGATAGTCTATTAGTAGGTTTTCTAACGCCTAGCCGATATAGAATATTAAAATCGAACCCGGCGAGGTAGACGGCCTATCTAGCCTCTCGACTTATAACCCTAGTAACCTTAGTAATTCTACGAAGGTTGTTATAGTCGGTATAGACCTCTATAGTGTGTTATATACTATTAAGATAGTGCCGTTAATGCTTAAAGGCTTCTACGATTGCTAATAACTATTGCTCGTACGTCTCGTAGCAACGTTCTATATTAATTATCTTCCTTAAGAAGAAGGCAATCGGGTACTAGTAGTTGTCGGTAGTAGACTACTATAAGAGAATAGCGGATATAGCATACTATAAAGCGTTAGTTTCGATCTTTAGGGGCTTGTATGCTTTAAAATAACATAATAAGAGGGTAGTAGTAAATCGCCCCTTTAAACTATTAAAAGCGGCCTATGCTTTATTAGTCTACCGGAGCTCTCTCGAAGGATTGTTCTTAGTTTTAGTAAGCTTAGTTAATAAGGAAACATAGCGTAAGTAGCCCTTAATAAAGCGACGGTAGAAGTTAGTAAAACTAAGGAACTATTAGAGCTCCTTAACCGTCGTAGGCGTAGGCTATTTAGTAATAGTCTTTACGCGATTAGGGTTAGCCTTAATACCTTCGGTAGAGACTAAGAAGGCTAAGAAAGGCACCTCTTTAGTAGTAAAGGTACATTTAGAAGGCTTATAGTATAGGCTATAGGCCCGTAGGCGATTAAGCACCTTTCTAATAGTAGCCTAATAGTTAGCAATATTAGGTAAATAAGTATAAATTAGTATATTATTAAGGTGGACAACATACAGGTAGTCTAATAGGCTAGATAGGGCCCTATTAATATAGGACTAGAATATCGTAGGCGTATTAGCTAGGCTAAAAGGCATTACTAAGTATTTAAAATAGCTGTAACTAGTACGGAAGGCTATCTTCTACTCGTTATCCTTTCGGATACGGATGCGATAGTACGCATCCTCTAGCTCTAATATAGTGTGGAAGTAGGCGCCTAATAGGCGATCTAATGTCTTATTAATAAGCGGAAGTAGATAGCGGTCTTTAATAGTAATAGCGTTTAGCCTACGATAATTACTATATAGGCGTAGGCTACTATCCTTCTTCGGAACGAATAGGATTAGTATACTAGTAGGGCTATTGCTATATCTTATCCGCCTATTAGTAAGGTTCTTATCTAGGTATTTACGAAGAATAGCTAGCTCTCTTTTACTAAGGTTATTTAGTAGGCTAAAGGGTACTTCCTTACCTTCTATTACTTTAATCTTATAATCTATCTCTTTTAATAGTAGTAGTATAGCGGCTAGGTAGTGCTTAAATATATTAATATAGGTTTCTCGGATCGGAAGAGGATTGCGCTCGAGTA
>NW_006921550.1:596126-609425 GCF_000340215.1 Pseudocercospora fijiensis CIRAD86 | reverse complement strand
CCGCTCGGTACCTCAGCCTCCGAGATAGGGCGGAGTTGAATTTAGAGCGATAGTCGGCACCCGTAGCCGGTATATAGAGACGGTAGTAGGCCTTTTTCTGCTAAATAACTAGCTTGTTTAGTATAGCCTACCTAATATTTCTTATATTTACTAGCAATAGGCCTAGGTTACTTATAAGATTACTATAGCTAGTAAAGGCATTACTAAAGAATATCTATACTATAGTAGGATACTATTATTACGCCGGCTATTTATTAAAAGGAGGCTTTCGCCTATTACTATGCCGGCTATATATGCCGGCTATATTTCAAAGTCTGCCGTACCTGCCTTTTTTAGCCATACCTGCCTTCTTTCCTTGCTCTAACGTTACTATAATATAGGCTTGCGCGAAGCTTACTCTATTGCTTAGCGACACCGCGATACTACCTCTCTCGCTATATTTAACCTTCGCATCGATACCTATACCTCTACGCTCTATATCTACTACCTCCGCAATACCCTCGCTCCGCGCGCGCCTTCGTACACCTTCGTAACGCACTTTTTTCCTTAATTCGACGACTTTTATAATAGCGAATCTACTTAACTAAGTTACGACGCCTCGCAAGAAGGGACTTGCTACTTCTACGAGTCGCAACAAGATCGGAAATAAAGGAACGAGTATAGTATATTAACGCAAGATAGCTACTGCTACTGCCGCTAGCTCCGGTACTAGAAAGGGCGTCGCGAGCAAGGCTCCGCGTAAGATAACGGCGGGCAAGGCTTTACGTAAGACGACAACTAGCGCTTCTACTACTAGTAGCAATCGTACGAAGCGTCGATAGCGCCTAGGAAGTAAGTCCTATTTATAGCCGGTAGCGTAGCCGGCAGCGTAGCCGGCAGCGTAGCCGGCATTCTTACTGTCTTTTTACTAATCCTTCTTTAGCCGTAGCCCTCCGTAAGATTCGGCAGTATTAGAAGAGTTCTAAGCTCCTAATCCGCAAAACTCCTTTCTAACGACTTATTCGCGAAATTGCCTAGGATTATAGAATAGACCTTCGCTTCTAAGCCTCCGCGATAGGCGCCCTTTAAGAGGCTATAGAAGCCTACTTAGTTCGTATCTTCGAATATATGTTTCTCTTCTACCTCTTTTCGGACTATACTAATACTATTTTAGCGGTCAACCTTATAGCTATCTACGCGAAGCGTATAACGATTATAGATAAGGATTTTAAAGCACTCGATTAGATCCTAAAAGGCTAGAATGTCTATATTCGAGATAGTACTAGATAGGATAGATGTACTAGTAGGAAGGATATTCGTAGTATCGTCTACAAGCTTTTCTATATACGAAATGAGCCGCTATTATACGGCGCTGTATACCGCGCTCTAAATACTCTCTAAGCATATATATATAGTATAGTATACTTTATTAGCCGTACGGAATAGAAGTCTCCCAAAATCCCGTTAGTACTAAGGAGTAAAAAGGCCGGCTACGCTGCCGGCTACGCTGCCGGCCACGCTACTAGCTACGCTGCTAGGTTTTTCAAAGAACTAAAAGAAGATAGACATTCCGGTTGATTTGTATTAGTTTAGATTTTTATAAAAAGAAAATAGGGAAAAATAAGGAAGGTTGAAGAGCCTAATAGTTATAGTTATAGGCACTATCCCTGTTTTCTAGAGCATATTATACACCTGCCTTCGTAACTCTACCTAATACTCCCTCTAAATATCCTTATACTCTACCTACTAGAAATTCAACTAGGTACCTAGACCTACAGCTACCTCTATATCTTTTACTATCTTTTATAGGTTGAAGGCCTCTTCTATAGCAGCCTCTACCTCCTTATACAATACGAAGTTACTACCTACCCTACCCTTTATATCTCCTAAATAACTAAGAGTTCTAAGGAACGAACCAGTATTCGGCCTTAGTATAGCGAGTAACTAGTAGAACGTTCTATAGAGCTGCCTTATAGCTCTTTTATATACTATGCCGATACTAAGGGAGGAGCTATCCTAGTACTTAATATTGTCGAATAGTTCGGTAGGAAAGTGTATAAACTTCTTAAGGAAGAGGACTTCTAGGGAAATCGATAAGTTCTACCTAGATCTAGATAAAGACATTCTACTAAGCAGTTAGGGAATTAAACTATAAACGAAAGGATGAAATTTATACCTAAGGAGTACAGTTTCCGAACTGAACTATAATGCCTTATATATATATGTATGCTTTTAATTAGTTAGTGCCCTTAGCTAATTGTCTATAGATTTGAGGTTATATAAGTACCTTTATATAACTACGTAGCCTAAGTAGGATTCGAAAATTCTATAAGTACTAAGGACTAAAAATGCCGGCTACGCTGCCGGCTATACTGCTAAGTCTTACAAAGGGCTTGCTTGAAGCTACGTATACATTCGTACACTTCTTAAAAACCGATAAATTATATAGTTCGAACCAGCTACTTATATAGTTGCTTAGCAAACCAACCTAAACCAAACTAGAGTTTCGGCTTAGTAAACCAAACCAAACCAACCCGAACTACTGCGGGGTCTAGCAAAGCCTACTAGGAAAAGAAGATCTAGATTAAGAAAGACAAGATACAAGAATAGAGATCTATAATAGGAATAATTATAAAGAAACTAGAGGAGATATAGAGGATAGCTAAATAGGTAAGGAGACCTAAATAGGACAAGGATATACTACTACAATTCCCTAACATTATAGACTAATAAGGACAAATATAGACTATAATAGAAGGGAAAGTAAGAGCCCTAGGCTAATACTTCTTCTATAGAAAAGTATAAGTAGACCTATTAGATATAAAGGAGAAAGAATAAGAGACTCTACTACTAGGCACACTAAGAGACACCTAGGTTAAACCCGAAACTATTAAAAGGATCCTAAAGAAAATTCTAGGCAATAAGGCACTAGGAGAAGATAAGATCTATAACAAACTTCTAAAAGCATATAGGAAGGGGCTAGCCCTAGTACTAGCTAATATCTTTTTATAAAGCCTAGCACTAGGCTACTACCTAAGACTATTTAGGAAGTCCCTAACAGTAGTACTAAGGAAGCCCTAGAAGGAAGACTATATATAGCTTAAGGCCTATAGACTAATAGCCCTACTTAATATAATAGGCAAGGTGCTAGAAAAAATTGTCGCTAAAAGGCTAATAACCTTTACCGAGGAAAGGAATATCCTTCCTAAAGGCTAGATAGGAGGAAGAAAGAAGAGGTTAATACTAATAGCTATAGAACTAATTATAGAACAGATTAAGCATATCTAGCACTATAGTTAAAACTAGGTAGCAACCCTCCTCTCCCTCGATATCTTAGGAGCCTTTAATAATATCTCCTATAAAAGGCTCCTATATATACTTAAATAGAAAGCTATACTAAACTAGATAGTCTAATTTATTTAGTCCTTCCTATAGGAAAGATTAATATAGCTTATTCTAGGCAAATTCAAATCAGACCTAATACTAACTAAAAAGGGAATCCCCTAAGGATTAATACTCTCCCTAATCCTCTTCCTTATCTTTATAGTAGACCTACTCCTACTCCTAGAATTAAAAAACATATTAGTATTAGGGTTTGTAGATAATATAAACATCCTAGCCTAGTCTAAGATAATAGAAACCAACTATAAGATCCTAGAAGAGAAGTACTAGGAGTATAAAAAATAGGCAAGGAGGTATAGAGCAAAATTCGCCCTAGAAAAGTACTAGCTTATCCACTTTAGTAAGGCTAAATCAACCTATAATATAAAGCAATTAATTACTATCTAAGGCTTTAAAACCCAACTATTAGCAGAGCTTAGGGTACTAGGGATCTAGCTAGATCCAAAACTGAATTAGGGACTATAAGTAAAGAAGGCAAAGTAGAAGGCAGATGCTAATATACAATCCATTAATAGGCTTATAGCCTCTATATAGGGGGCTACATTCGAGAAAGCTAAAGTTATATATAAAGCAATTATTAAGCTAGCAATGCTATATAGAGTATAGATATAGACAGCCTAAGAGAAAACACTAAAGAGGATTAAGCAACCAATTAGTAGGTCCTAAACCTAAAGCCTAAAGAAAATCCTAGGAGCATACAAAACTATACTAATAAGGGTAGTAGAAATAGAATTAGGGATCCTACTAGTTAAACAATACTTTAAGGGACTAAGACACTAATATATAGCAAAGACAATAGAATACCTAGCCTAATAGACTATCTAAAAGGTAATAGACAAGATAAAAGCCTAGTATATTAGGACTAAGAGGCGAGACAGACTATAAATAACTCCCTAGAAAGTTAAAGACCTAGAGCAATATAGAGTCTTAATAAGAGAAATGCTAGAGAAAGAGCTTTAGGGACTAAATATAAGGCTAAAGGAAGACAAGCTAAAGGGAGAGAAACAAAGCTTAGTAGAATCAATTGCTAGATACCTATAGGAGTAGGAATAGAATAAAACACAAGTTAGACTAGGAACCCTAAAGGCACTAATTAAATTTAGTCAATATAACTACTAGCTCTATAAGGACCTAAATAGGGCCGAGGCAAGCCTAGCTATCTAAATTAGATCTAAATACATTAGACTTAGATCTTACCTGTTTAGAAGAAACGTCCTAGGAATTAAAAGCAGAGCTTGCTAATATAGCTACTAATCTCAGAATCCTAAGTATATACTGCTAGTCTACCTTTAATAGTTAGAAGGCAGAAGTGATTAGAGACTAAAAGCAATAGAAAGGGAATACGATAAGCTAATCTAGAGTAAAGAAGACCTAAAGAGGATAGTAAAGTAGATTATTAAATAGGGATTTATATAACAATTCGTACTAGTAAGGGAAACCGAGGAGTAGATAAGAAGGAGGGAAGAAGAGGGGGAAAGAAGGGCAGGGCAGTAGGTAAGGTAGTTAGAGGGTAACAACTATAATACTAGTATACCCTAGAGGAAGGAAAACAAGGAAACGAGGAAGATCAATACTTATAAATAGGATAGGAGGGAGGTTTTTACTAACTAAGTTGGTTTCCTACCTAAAACAATATATAGAAACAGACCTATATAGGCCGAAAGGCACTATAATAGGCAAATGAAATATCTATCTATCTATATACTCTACTATATACTTAACTCTTATATACTACTAATATTAAAAAAAACTATCATTTATTATTCTATTAGTCTTTATATATATATAATATCTTATACCTAGAATAATTATAAATCTTAATAATTGTCTTAAATATGCCTCCTAGATTTAATTTTAATACCCCGGACGCTAAATTACCGGCGCTTAAAGACGCGCCGCCTCCTATTAGGGAACGGCTTTTTACTTATACTTTAGATCCCTATATTGAAAATAAAGTACGGACCTTTACAATTTCTTGTACTATATATAATTATATCTATAAGAATAGAACCTGGCCTTTTAACACGAGTAATCTATATAACCACTATAGTCAAAAACATAAAGATATACTTACGTCTAAGGATTCCGATTATAATAGCGATAATAACGATAATAATACTTCAAATAATAGTCAGACTACTTTAGATAAGCATCTAAGTATAGAGACAGTACCTAATCTTAGAAAGCGAAAAAGTTATAGTTTATTTAATACCGACGAATTTACAAGATTACTATTACTATTTATCATTAATAATAACGAGCCATTTACTATAGTTCAAAGTAAGAGCTTTTTTAACCTACTAAATTATTTAAATAGTGAAATAGACGAGCTACCTTCTAGATATCTTATTACTAAAGCTTTTAATACTTTTTATAATAAGGAAATTGAGAAATGTATACGAATTGTAAATAAAAATACTAGTAGATTCTCGTTAACCTTCGACGAATGGAACTCTCCTAATAATAGTAACGATTATTTAGGTATTACCTTACATTTTATAAATAAAAAATTTAAATTAGAGAGTTATTTAATCGGATTTGAAGTATTAAATAGCGCTACGTCCTATACCGGAGATTTTTTATTTAAAGAATTAGATAGCCTACTTCAACAATATAGTATTAGAAATAGGATTCTAGGAGTAACTAGGGATAACGCTAGCCCTATTAATACCTTAGTTTCACAAATTAAATCCGAATATAAACAGCAATAGGGTAATTATATCGTAGATATAAGGTGCGTAGCACATATCATTAATTTAATAAGTAACTCTATTCTATTATATTGCTTTTTTATACCTAATACAAGTAAAGCCTTTATAAATACTATAGATAATATAATTAAAAATAATCCTACTTATTCTTTTACTTCTAGTATGAAAATACTACCTAATAACTTACGAAAGATTATTAGAGCTTTTAAAACAAATCACTTTCTAAAAAACACTTTTAGTCGAGTAGTAAAAGAGAATAAAAAGCTATATAATACTAAAGGAGGTTCCGAGAGGCTTAAAGGCGATAATGTTACTAGATGGCTATCTAAATATAATATGATTACTAGTATAATATATCATTTTAGTGAAATTAATAAAGTCTTAGATACCGCTACTAGATTACCTAATAAACAGAGACGTAGCTTAAATATAGATAATTTTACTATTAGTAACGAAGAGTTCGACTATCTTATTATATTAAGAGATATTCTAGAGATATTTAAACATCCTACTAAGCTATTTCAAGCCCGAGACTACGAGACTATATCAAAGACTATATTAGAAATATTTAAAATTATAAGGAGTTTAGAAAAGACCTTAGAAAACCCTAGTGTTAAAGCTAATCCGTTTCTAAAATACGGAGTAGAACAGGCTATTACAAAAGCCTTAGAGTATTATCCTATTAAAGATACGACCGTTTTAGATAGTAATAGTAAAACAGTTACATTTAATAAACTAAAAGACTTACTAGTTATAACGGTTCTAAATCCGTGTTTTAAGTTACAAGTTTTAGAAAGTCATCTACTTAACTTTAGCTCTATTATAATAGACGAAGTAAAAGATTACCTAAGAGAAATATATAATAGTTATAAAAGCGAGTATAATAATACTAGAGGCCGTACAGATATTTATAACGAATCGCAAGTTACGGTTGCTAGTAGTTCTAGAACGAATAATAACGATAGCGACGACGACGAATTCTATATTAAAGATAATAAAGTACGATTAGAAACGGACGAGTTAGAGACCTACTTATCCGAGCCTAGAGTACCGAAAGATAGAAATAATAGAAATTTACTAGAAGATTATTATAGAAGTATAGAGTATAGACTACCTATTATTTATAATATAGCTCGAGATTGGCTATCTATATTAGCAACCTTATACTTAGAAGAGCGATAGCAGCGAACAATTAGAGACGAAGGGAAGACAGTTAAGAAGGAAGGGAGGACGAATAGAAAGCACTATATACTAGGATAGAGGAGGTGCTAAAGGTAGAAGATAGAAGAACCCCTAAGAGGGCATATAGGATAATAATTTTAGAACTCCTTAGAGGACTAAAAGCAATCTACAACTAGGCAAGCTACGTAATTACAAAGGTAGCTAATATAGTCGTAGCAAAGATTACGAAGAAACAATAGGAGATAAGCCTAAACTACCGCACCTAGGCAGTAGTAGCTAGTTAGGAGGCGCTAAAACCCCCGAGGATAGTAGTTCGAGTCTATATTACGGACCTACGGGAGCAAAAGGAAATCTAAGGACTTATAGGGAAAGAGATTATAGAAAGAATTATAGTTAAAGAGGTAATTAGGGCTAGGAACGAAGGTAAAGGGGTAATCAAGCTATTTATAGTACAAGAGTAGGACAAAAAGAAGCTAGAAACATAAAAAGAATAGACAACTAAGATAGGGAAAATAGCAAAGGTCTCCTAATAGCAATTTATAATTATAGCCTATAGTATAATAAGAAGCTTTAAGGAAGAATAGGATATTAAGAGCCTATAGAGACAAAACTAAGCTATATATCTAGGCCTAAAGATTATAAAAGTAGTATAGATTAAAAGGAAAATCGAAGAGACTAAGAAGCAGTCTTCCCTAATTATCTAGGTAGGGAGTGCAGAGTAGGCTAATATAGTACTAGACTAGGGGTTGTTCTAGGACTTTAAAAGATTAGAAACAGAGATATATAGAAGCAACTATAGGATAATACAGTGCTTTAAATGTCAATACTATAGATACTTAGTAGCTAAATGTACAAAGACAACTAACACCTACTCCTATTATATAGGGGAGCACTAGGTTAAAGAATGCAAAGTATATAAGGGAGAAGCAAGATATATATACTATACTAAAAGACACCCCTCTTAGGCGAAGGAATACCTAGTAAGAATATAGGCAGCTAGGAAAGCAAAGGAAGCTAGAATCAATACACTAAAAAGATATATAACAAGCTAGGGCAGCTAGGTACAGAAGCAACCTAGCTAAGTACTATAAAAGAGGTCTAGGCAAGATAATAGGTTTACATTTAGGGCCTTACTAGCATAAGAGAGTTACTAGCAACTAGGGAGACTAAGATACCTTAACATTATAGGAAAGGAAGCAGGGCAGATAAAGCTTAGTCAAATATTAGTCTAAAGTAAGGGAAGACTAAAGGAAAACTTATAGGGAAATAATATAGATGAAACCTAATAAACATTGCAACATTACTAAATATTATATAGTACAATATCAACAAGAGTAAAGACAAGGTATAGAGGAGCTTCCTTTAAGTACTAAACTTAAAAGAACATTATATTATTGCAATCTAAGAGCCCTAGCTTAACCTATATATAAAGAGACTAGCAACAGTTAAAGACCTAAGATACTACCTAATTATCTATAACTAGGGAGCCCTAAGGATATATATCTATATTAGTAAGGAGATAGATATAGAAACCTAGTAGGCTATACTATAGGAGGATAGGGACCTAATATTAGTTCAAGTAGAGATATCCTAAGGTACACTCCAAGTCTACTATATATACAACCTACTACCAGACTTAAGAAGCAGTACCTAACTAAAAACCCTAGAAAGACTACCTAGAGTTATCTAGGGGAACACCTACTAAATCCTACTTAAGGATTTCAACCTCTACTACCCCCTCTAAGGCTTAGACTTTACCCTAGCTTACTACTTCCTAGTAGGAAGACTAATTAATATATTAGAGAGGGAAGGAATAGAAATTGTTACCCTAAAGGGACTAATTACTTAGGAGGCAAGAGGAAGCAGTAGCACACTAGACCTATACTTTGTATTATATTAGATTAGGAATAGGATTATAAGATATAGGGTCAACTAGGAACTAGAAGAATTATTAGACTACTTCCCGGTATAGATTGAGCTAAATATCTAAGCTAACTAGGAAAGGGAACTAGAGGAGAAGCTTAACTAGAAGGGTACCTAATAGGGCAGGATTAGGGAGGAACTAGAAAGGGACCTAAAACTAGAGGAACTCTTAATAAAGCACCTACTAAGACTAGAGGATATTAATAAAGCAGTAGAAGAACTAATAGGAATCCTAAAACAGGTAGCTAGAAAGTATACCCTAGTAAAGAAACATTCACTATACTAGTAACTATACTAGACTAGTAAGTATATAAGGAAGGTTAAAGTAGCAAGGAAGGCTAGGAGGCAGTAGATATAAACCTATACCTAGGAAGTATAGGACAACTATAACAAAGCCTACTAGGAAAAGAAGATCTAGATTAAGAAAGATAAGATACAAGAATAGAGATCTATAATAGGAATAATTATAAAGAAACTAGAGGAAATATAGAGGATAGCTAAATAGGCAAGGAGACCTAAATAGGATAAGGATATACTACTACAATTCCCGGACATTATAGACTAATAAGGACAAATATAGACTATAATAGAAGGGAAAGTAAGAGCCCTAGGCTAATACTTCTTCTATAGAAAAGTATAAACAGACCTATTAGATATAAGGGAGATAGAATAGGAGACTCTACTACTAGGCATACTAGGAGATACCTAGGTTAAACCCGAAACTATTAAAAGGATCCTAAAGAAAATTCTAGGTAATAAGGCACTAGGAGAAGACAAGATCTATAACAAACTTCTAAAAGCATATAGGAAGGGGCTAGCCCTAGCACTAGCTAATATCTTTTTATAAAGCCTAGTACTAGGACACTACCTAAGACTATTTAGGAAGTCCCTAATAGTAGTGCTAAGGAAGCCCTAGAAGGAAGACTATATACAGCTTAAGGCCTATAGACTAATAGCCCTACTTAATATAATAGGCAAGGTACTAGAAAAAATTGTCGCTAAAAGGCTAATAACCTTTGCCGAGGAAAGGAATATCCTTTCTAAAGGCTAGATAGGAGGAAGAAAGAAGAGGTTAATACTAATAGCTATAGAACTAATTATAGAACAGATTAAGTATATCTAGCACTATAGTTAGAACTAGGTAGCAACCCTCCTCTCCCTTAATATCTTAGGAGCCTTTAACAATATCTCCTATAAAAGGCTCCTATATATACTTAAACAGAAAGCTATACTAAACTAGATAGTCCAATTTATCTAGTCCTTCCTATAGGAAAGATTAATATAGCTTATTCTAGGCAAATTCAAATTAGACCTAATACTAACTAAAAAGGGAATCCCCTAAGGATTAATACTCTCCCTAATCCTCTTCTTTATCTTTATAGCAGACCTACTTCCACTCCTAGAATCAAAGAATATATTAGCATTAGGGTTTGTAGATAATACGAACATCCTAGCCTAGTCTAAGATAATAGAAACTAACTGTAAGATCCTAGAAGAGAAGTACTAGGAGTATAAAAAATAGGTAAGGAGGCATAGAGCAAAATTCGCTCTAGAAAAGTACTAGCTTATCTACTTTAGCAAGGCTAAATCAACCTATAATATAAAGCAATTAATCACTATCTAAGGCTTTGAAACCTAACTATTAGTAGAGCTTAGGGTACTAGGGATCTAGCTAGATCTAAAACTAAATTAGGGACTATAAGTAAAGAAGGCAAAGTAGAGGGCAGATACTAATATACAATCTATTAATAGGCTTATAGCCTCTATATAGGGGGCTATATTCGAGAAAGCTAAAGTTATATATAAAGCAATTGTTAAGCTAGTAATGCTATATAGAGTATAGATATAGACAGCCTAGGAAAAAATACTAAAGAGGATTGAACAACTAGTTAGCAGGTCCTAAACCTAAAGCCTAAAGAAAATCCTAGGAGTATACAAAACTATACTAACAAGGGTAGTAGAAATAGAATTAGGGATCCTACTAGTTAAACAATACTTTAAGGGACTAAGACACTAATATATAGCAAAGACAATAGAATACCTAGCCTAATAGACTATTTAAAAGGCACTAGACAAAATTAAAGCCTAGTATATTAGGACTAGGAGGCGAGATAGACTATAAATAACTCCCTAGAAAGTTAAAGACCTAGAGCAATATAGAGTCTTAATAAGAGAAATGCTAGAGAAAGAGCTTTAGGGACTAAATATAAGGCTAAAGGAAGACAAACTAAAGGGAGAGAAACAAAGCCTAGTAGAATCAATTGCTAGATACCTATAGAAGCAGGAATAGAATAAAACACAAGTTAGACTAGGAACCCTAAAGGCACTAATCAAATTTAGTTAATATAACTACTAGCTCTATAAGGACCTAAATAGGGCCGAGGCAAGCCTAGCTATCTAAATTAGATCTAAACATATTAGATTCAGATCTTACCTATTTAGAAGAAACGTCCTAGGAATTGAAAGTAGGGCTTACTAATATAGCTACTAATCTTAGAACCCTAAGTATATACTGCTAGTCTACCTTTAATAGTTAGAAGGTAGAAGTAATTAGAGACTAAAAGCAATAGAAAGGGAATACGACAAGCTAATCTAGAGCAAAGAAGACCTAAAGAGGATAGTAAAGTGGATTATTAAATAGGGATTTGTATAACAATTCGTACTAGTAAGGGAAACTAAGGAGTAGATAAGAAGGAGGGAAGAAGAGGGGGAAAGAAGGGCAGGGTAGTAGGCAAGGTAGTTAGAGGGTAATAACTATAACACTAGTATATCCTAGAGGAAGGAGAATAAGGAAATAAGGAAGATCAACACTTATAAATAGGACAGGAGGGAGGTTTTTACTAACTAAGTTAGTTTCCTACCTAAAACAATACATAGAAACAGACCTATATAGGCCGAAAGGCACTACAATAGGCAAATGAAATATCTATCTATCTATATACTCTACTAATAGTATCCTTAAAACAAGTAGCAAGAAGGGCGGGTTTAAAATAGTAGCGAATAATTAGAGACGAAGGGAAGATAGTTAAGAAGGAAGGGAGGACGAATAGAAAGCACTATATACGAGGGTAGAGGAGGTACTAAAGGCGGAAGATAGAAGAACCCCTAAGAGGGTATATAGGATAATAATCTTAGAACTCCTTAGAGGACTAAAAGCAATCTATAACTAGGTAAGCTACGTAATTATAAAGGTAGCTAATATAGTCGTAGCAAAGATTACGAAGAAACAATAGGAGATAAGCCTAAACTACCGCACCTAGGCAGTAGTAGCTAGTTAGGAGGCGCTAAAACCCCCGAGGATAGTAGTTAGAGTCTATATTACGGACCTATAGGAGCAAAAGGAAATCTAAGGACTTATAGGAAAAGAGATTATAGAAAGAATTGCAGTTAAAGAGGTAATTAGGGCTAGGAACGAAGGTAAAGGGGTAATTAAGCTGTTTATAGTACAAGAGTAGGACAAAAAGAAGCTAGAAATATAAAAAGAATAGACAACTAAGATAGGGAAAACAGTAAAGGTCTCCTAATAGTAATTTATAATTATAGCCTATAGTATAACAAGAAGCTTTAAGGAAGAATAGGATATTAAGAGCCTATAGAGACAAAACCAAGCTATATACCTAGGCCTAAAGATTACAAAAGTGGTATAGATTAAAAGGAAAATCGAAGAGACTAAAAAGCAGTCTTCCCTAATTATCTAGGTAGGGAGTATAGAATAAGCCAATATAGTGCTAGACTAGGGGTTGTTCTAGGACTTTAAAAGATTAGAAACAGAGATATATAGAAGCAACTATAGGATAATATAGTGCTTTAAATGTTAATACTACGGACACTTAGTAGCTAAGTATACAAAGACAACCGATACCTGCTCCTATTATATAAGGGATTACTAGGTTAAAGAATGCAAAGTATATAAGGGAGAAGCAAGATATATATACTATACTAAAAGACACCCCTCTTAGGCGAAGGAATGCCCTATAAGAATATAGGTAGCTAGGAAGGCAAAGGAAGCTAGAATTAATATACTAAAAAGATACACAATAAGCTAGGGTAGCTAGGTATAGAAGCAACCTAGCTAAGTGCTATAAAAGAGGTCTAGGCAAGA
>NW_006921550.1:594233-596026 GCF_000340215.1 Pseudocercospora fijiensis CIRAD86 | reverse complement strand
GAGAGACTAAGATACCTTAATATTGTAGGAAAGGAAGCAGGGCAGATAAAGCTTAGTCAATATTAGTCTAAAGTAAAGGAAGACTAAAGGAAAACTTATAGGGAAATGAAATAGATGAAACCTAATAAACATTACAACATTACTAAATATTATATAGTACAATATTAACAAGAGTAAAGACAAGGTATAGAGGAGCTTCCTTTAAGTACTAAACCTAAAAGAATATTATATTATTGCAATCTAAGAGCCCTAGCTCAACCTATATATAAAGAGACTAGTAATAGTTAAAGATCTAAGATACTACCCAATTATCTATAACTAGGGAGCCCTAAGGATATATATCTATATTAGTAAGGAGATAGATATAGAAACCTAGCAGGCTATACTATAGGAGGATAGGGACCTAATATTAGTTTAAGTAGAGACATCCTAAGGTACACTCTAAGTCTACTATATATACAACTTACTACTAGACTTAAGAAGTAGTACCTAACTAAAAACCCTAGAAAGACTACCTAGAGTTATCTAGGGGAACACCTACTAAATCCTACTTAGGGATTTCAACCTCTACTACCCCCTCTAGGGCTTAGACTTTACCCTAGCTTACTACTTCCTAGTAGGAAGACTAATTAATATATTAGAGAGGGAAGGAATAGAAATTGTTACCCTAAAGGGACTAATTACTTAGGAGGCAAGAGGAAGCAGTAGCACACTAGACCTATACTTTATATTATATTAGATTAGGAATAGGATTATAAGATATAGGGTCAACTAGGAACTAGAAGAATTATTAGACTACTTCCCAGTACAGATTAAGCTAAATATCTAAGCTAATTAGGAAAGGGAACTAGAGGAGAAGCTCAACTAGAAAGGTGCCTAATAGGGTAGGATTAGGGAGGAACTAGAAAGGGACCTAAAACTAGAGGAACTCTTAATAAAGTACCTACTAAAGCTAGAGGATATTAATAAAGCAGTAGAAGAACTAATAGGAATCCTAAAACAGGTAGCTAGAAAGTATACCCTAGCAAAGAAACATTCACTATACTAGCAGCTATACTAGACTAGTAAGTATATAAGGAAGGTTAAAGTAGTAAGGAAGGCTAGGAGGCAGTAGATACAAACCTATACCTAAAAAGCATAGGACAACTATAGCAAAGCCTACTAGGAAAAGAAGATCTAGATTAAGAAAGACAAGATACAAGAATAGAGATCTATAATAGGAATAATTATAAAGAAACTAGAGGAGATATAGAGGATAGCTAAATAGGTAAGGAGACCTAAATAGGACAAGGATATACTACTATAATTCCCTAACATTATAGACTAATAAGGACAAATATAGACTATAATAGAAGGGAAAGTAAGAGCCCTAGGCTAATACTTCTTCTATAGAAAAGTATAAGCAGACCTATTAGATATAAAGGAGAAAGAATAAGAGACTCTACTACTAGGTACACTAAGAGACACCTAGGTTAAACCCGAAACTATTAAAAGGATCCTAAAGAAAATTCTAGGCAATAAGGCACTAGGAGAAGATAAGATCTATAACAAACTTCTAAAAGTATATAGGAAGGGGCTAGCCCTAGTACTAGCTAATATCTTTTTATAAAGCCTAGCACTAGGCTACTACCTAAGACTATTTAGGAAGTCCCTAACAGTAGTACTAAGGAAGCCCTAGAAGGAAGACTATATATAGCTTAAGGCCTATAGACTAATAGCCCTACTTAATATAATAGGCAAGGTGCTAGAAAAAATTGTCGCTAAAAGGCTAATAACCTTTACCGAGGAAAGGA
>NW_006921550.1:479495-593922 GCF_000340215.1 Pseudocercospora fijiensis CIRAD86 | reverse complement strand
GTAGAAGAGAAGTACTAGGAGTATAAAAAATAGGCAAGGAGGTATAGAGCAAAATTCGCCCTAGAAAAGTACTAGCTTATCCACTTTAGTAAGGCTAAATCAACCTATAATATAAAGCAATTAATTACTATCTAAGGCTTTAAAACCCAACTATTAGCAGAGCTTAGGGTACTAGGGATCTAGCTAGATCCAAAACTGAATTAGGGACTATAAGTAAAGAAGGCAAAGTAGAAGGCAGATGCTAATATACAATCCATTAATAGGCTTATAGCCTCTATATAGGGGGCTACATTCGAGAAAGCTAAAGTTATATATAAAGCAATTATTAGACCCCGCAGTGGTTCGGGTTGGTTTGGTTTGGTTTGCTAAGCCGAAACTCTAGTTTGGTTTGAGTTGGTTTGCTAAGCAACTATATAAGTAGCTGGTTCGAACTATATAATTTATCGGTTTTTAAGAAGTGTACGAATGTATACGTAGCTTTAAGCAAGCCCTTTGTAAGACTTAGCAGTGTAGCCGGCAGCGTAGCCGGCATTTTTAGTCCTTAGTACTTATAGAATTTTCGAATCCTACTTAGGCTACGTAGTTGTATAAAGGTACTTATATAACCTCAAATCTATAGACAATCAGCTAAGGGCACTAACCAATCAAAAGCATATATATATACATATAAGGCATTATAGTTTAGTTCGGAAACTATACTCCTTAGGTATGAATTTCATCCTTTCGTTTACGGTTCAATTCCCTAACTGCTTAGTAGAATGTCTTTATCTAGATCTAGGCAGAACTTATCGATTTCCCTAGAAGTCCTCCTCCTTAAGAAGTTTATACACTTTCCTACCGAACTATTCGATAACATTAAGTACTAGGATAGCTCCTCCCTCGGTATCGGCATAGTATATAAAAGAGCTATAAGGCAGCTCTATAGAACGTTCTACTAGTTACTCGCTATACTAAGGCCGAATACTAGTTCGTTCCTTAGAACTCTTAGTTATTTAGGAGATATAAAGGGTAGGGTAGGTAGTAACTTCGTATTATATAAGGAGGTAGAGGCTACTATAGAAGAGGCCTTCAACCTATAGAAGATAGTAAAAGATATAGAGGCAGCTATAGGTCTAGGTACCTAGTTGAATTTTTAGTAGGTAGAGTATAAGGATATTTAAAAGGAGTATTAGGTAGAGTTGCGAAGGCAGGTGTATAATATGCTCTAGAAAACAGGGATAGTGCCTATAACTATAACTATTAGGCTCTTCAACCTTCCTTATTTTTCCCTATTTTCTTTTTATAAAAATCTAAACTAATACAAATCAACCGGAATGTCTATCTTCTTTTAGTTCTTTAAAAAACCTAGCAGCGTAGCTAGTAGCGTAGCCGGCAGCGTAGCCGGCAGCGTAGCCGGCCTTTTTACTCCTTAGTATTAACGGGATTTTGGGAGACTTCTATTCCGTACGGCTAATAAAGTATACTATACTATATATATATACTTAGACAGTATTTAGAGCGCGGTATATAGCGCCGTATAACAGCGGCTTATTTCGTATACAGAAAAGCTTATAGATAACACTACGAACATCCTTTCTACTAGAATATCTATCCTACCTAGCACCGTCTCGAATATAGACATTCTAGCCTTTTAGAATCTAATCGAGTACTTTGAAATCCTTGTCTATAATCGTTATACGCTTCGCGTAGATAGCTATAAGGTTAACCGCTAAAATAGTATTAGCATAGTCCGAAAAGAGGTAGAAGAGAAATATATATTCGAAGATACGAACTAGGTAGGCTTCTATAGCCTCTTAAAGGGCGCCTATCGCGGAGGCTTAGAAGCGAAGGTCCGTTCTATAATTCTAGGCAATTTCGCGAACAAGTCGTTAGAAAGGAGTTTTGCGGATTAGGAGCTAAGAACTCTTCTAATACTACCGAATCTTACGGAGGGCTACGGCTAAAGAAGGATTAGTAAAAAGACAGTAAGAATACCGGCTACGCTGCCGGCTACGCTACCGGCTACGCTGCTAGCTATAAATAGGACTTACTTCCTAGGCGCTATCGACGCTTCGCACGATTGCTACTAGCAGTAGAAGCGCTAGTTGTCGTCTTACGTAGAGCCTTGCCCGCCGTTGTCTTACGCGGAGCCTTGCCCGCCGTTGTCTTACGCGGAGCCTTACTCGCGACGCCCTTTCTAGTACCGGAGCTAGCGGCAGTAGTAGTAGCTATCTTACGTTGATGTACTATACTCGTTCTACTATTTCCGATCTTGTTACGACCCGTAGAAGTAGTAGGTCCCTTCTTACGAGGCGTCGTAACTTAGTTAAGTAGACTCGCTATTATAAAAGTCGTCGAATTAAGGAAAAAAGTACGTTACGAAGGTATACGAAGGCGCGCGCGGAGCGAGGATATTGCGGAGGTAGTAGATATAGAGCGTAGAGGTATAGGTATCGATACGAAGGTTGAATATAGCGGTAGTGTCGCGGTGTCGCTAGGCAACAGAGTAAGCTTCGCGCAAGCCTATATTATAGTAACGTTAGAGTAAGGAAAGAAGGCAGGCACGGCTAAAAAAGGCAGGCACGGCTAAAAAAGGCAGGTACGGCTAAAAAAGGCAGGTACGGCAGACTTTGAAATATAGCCGGCATATGTAGCCGGTATAGTAATAGGCGAAAGCCTCCTTTTAATAAATAGCCGGCGTGATAATAGTATCCTACTATAGTATAGATATTCTTTAGTAATGCCTTTACTAGCTATAGTAATCTTATAAGTAACCTAGGCCTATTGCTAGTAAATATAAGAAATATTAGGTAGGCTATACTAAACAAGCTAGTTATTTAGCAGGAAAAGGCCTACTACCGTCTCTATATGCCGGCTACGATAGCCGGCTACGAGTGCCGGCTATCGCTCTAAATTCAACTCCGCCCTATCTCGGAGGCTAAGGTACCGAGCGGAAACCCTATAGCTTATATTCACTCGGTTGTCGCGGAGCGCTTACAGGTAAGGTATTAGAAAAGAGTATAAAAAGTACGAGAAGAGTATCCTAGGATATAGGTCGTAAGTGAATAAGAGTAGCACGCCTAGTTATTTATATAGTACGTTACTCTATACGACTAAGAGCCTATATTATCTCGTGCTTCGCTTGTAAGACCTCGATATAAGAAGGGTTATATTAGTAGGTAGATAGGGTGGTGGTAGTTATAGGTAGTATTCGATAGAGATCTAAGAGGAGAGGGAGGAAGGCAGGCTAGTTAGCCTAACGCTAAGCGCCAAGCCCTGCCTGAGGCATTAAGACCCTAGCTTCACTCGAGCCTAGTTACATACTAATTACGTGTAACCTCTTTAGTCCTAATATACGCTTCCCTTCTAAAGGCCGCGCCCTCGTAGCCGGTCTATGTTCTATTCTTAACCTCTGTCGCTACTAACTTAGCAGGTCTAGCAAGCTTCTTAGTCCGCGCTAAATTAAACACTTAACTACCTAATTATATAACTATGTCAAACCTCACTTTCTAATACAACGTCTAACTCTAACTGCGCTATCCTTGTATACAATAAAGTAAAGGGATATAAAACTATAAGAATTGAGGGCTATCGACTAATTATAATACGAGCGCGTCTTCCCTGCTATAATAGGTAGACGTACGAGGTATTATAGCCCTACCTCCGCTCTAAGTAATGTCGTACCGAGTTCTTTGCGTCTACTCTTAAAAGACCTAGAAATGTCCGCTCCGAGGGTTTGTTCTTATTGTTACGAGGGCTATTATTGTTCGTAGTTTCGCTAGCCCTAATTAGTCAGGTTTAGTAGCCTTCAAGTGTCAATCTTATCTTATCTTTTTAAAAAACACAGCTCGTCTAGTTTCTATAGGTAAAGGCTATTATAAGTGTAGTAGTAGAGGTTCGCCTCGCTTAAAGGGTTAGATAGATCGAGGAGTAACCTATTGTCCGTAAGATCGACCCCGGCTAGCTTAGCTCTATAGTTTTACCCTTAGTTAGCTAGTCTATTAGTCGCTTAATCCTTTAAGCGGCTTAAAGTTTTAATTAAAGTTTTGATTAACGTTTAATTAAGGTACCTTAGGCTCGTAGTGTAGGTAAGGTTGTATCTGTAGGCGCAGCGACAACAGCAAGTAATATTAACAATAGCGGCGCTAGTCGTCTTAGCGCTAACTTTACCTTGCTTTCGATTTCCTTCTTCGGCTAACAATACACTCCGCAACACTGTTACTAATATAGCCGCGCCGGCCGCGCCGTCCTCGCCGATTACCTAGGCCTCGAGGCCTCGACAGAATAAGGGAACAAGAGGGGGACCTAAACACTAGGAGAAGGGCCTTATAGGGCGCGTTAGTAGAGAGGCGGTTTCCTAAAAGAGCAGTAGATAGTTGACGCGTTATAGCGCGCTTGTTAACACTCGGCGCGCGTTTACTATAGTAGTATAGTCTTATTGTCCTAGTTTGCCGGCCTCTAATTAGTTAGCTAATAGCACCCCGGGGGTAGCATTGTTCCTAGGCGACATTATAGGCCCTTAGCCTTCTTCTTGTTCTTTATACTAGTCTAATACTTATCTAACAACTCGGTTATATCTTTAAAGGAACCTTCAGCTTCCTACGAGTCCCATTCAGGTAGATAGCCTTACTATCTTAGTAGGTACTCCTTCTTGCCTTACCTAGTCCGGTGCTACAAGATACGTTCTATAGACTATAGCTCTTTACCGTCCGCTAGTATGTCTTCGTATTCTATAGGGGCTTCATCCCCTTCGCGTAGGTAGTACGGCTTAAGGAGGGATACATAGAAGGTATCGTAGATGGTATAATAAGGTAGAAGCTACAACTAATAGGCCTAGCTACTGCCCTTCGGTTCTCGGATACGAAATGGGCCAATATATCTTAGTGCGAGCTTGGGCCTTGTTTTACTATTAGGTAATAGGTATTTGCGGATGCGGAGGTTCTTAGTGCTTAGTATAACTATATCGCCTTGTTTGAAGGTTATTAGCGTATAGTGCTTGTCGTAGTAGGTCTTTTAGTACTCTTAAGCCTTTATCAACTTCTCGGCTATCTTAGCATAGATTTCTCGCATCTTCTAAACCCTCTTAATAGCCGCTAGTGTTTCGGGTACTTGACGCGCTTCCCTTTCCTTACGCTCGGCCTCGAGCGAGGTAAATAGATCTTGTAGTAAGGCGGCGTTCTAGCCTATTATAGCTATATATAGTAAAACCTTAGTAGATGAGTGTACACTGTTATTGTATACGAATTCTGTAGGCTGTAGGAGGTTAACCTAGTCGTTAGGGTTCTCGTTGATGTAACTACGCAGGTACTGCTATAGGGTAGCATTCTGCCTCTCTGTTTAACCGTTAGTCTATAGATAGAAGGCTGTTAATAGCCGATGCTTTAGTCTTAGCTGTAGGTATATCTCGCTCTAATAATAGGATGTGAATGTCGTGCCCCGGTTAGAGACTATCCCCTTAGGGGTCCCCTAATAGGTATAGAAGATGTTGCTCTACAGAGCCTCTACTATGTTAATAGCAGTCTAATCCTTCCGTGCCGGGATATATCGAGCGCCTTTAGTAAACCGATCTACTATAATAAGGATAGTATCGAAGATGTCCTTACTGCCCCTACGTTTAGCAGGTAGAAGGCCTATAATAAAGTCTATTATAAGCTCTACAAATAGCTTCTTTAGAATAGGGAGTAAAGACAACTCGCTAAATAGTAAGTACTTTAGTGCTTTAACTCGTTAACATACGGCATACGTGTTTACGTAGTCCTTTATATCCCGCTTACTATTTAGCTAGTAGTATGTGCGCGATAGTAGCTCGTACGACCTCTCTGTACTATAGTGACCGGCAAGCTCACTATTATAGTGTCGCTTAAGAAGCTCTTATCGGATCGAATGTTTAGCGGGGACATAGTATCTGCCCTTAAACCTTAAGTGACCTTTGTCGTCGATCGACTAATTACTCTTACTAGATCGAGTCTTTCGCCTACTTACAAGCTTGTCTATACGTTTAGTAGCAAAGGCGTCCCTCCGCTGAGCCTATAACAGCTTATCTATAAACGATTGACTATCCCTATTTGCAAGGTTATTCAATAGTACCCTCGCGGTTAAACGAGGTACGCATTGTATATATCTAATAGCACTAGTAGCCGGATCAACTGCATTAGTGCTATCGCTGTTACTGTATATTGCGATATCGACTAGGGAGTTATTATAACTTCTCCTATCTGTGTCCTTAGCTCTTGCCTTAATACGTACTATTAATATAGCAAGAGTATTAATATGCTTTAAGCCGTCGCGGAGTCCGGTAAGCCGCTTATCCTACGCTTGCTTATTAACAATACGGGCTATAGCAATCTTATGCTACAGGGTTAGAAACAAAGAATTAATGTGTTAGGTCTCGCTATCGTAATTAGGTCGCCTCGATAGGCTATCGGCAGGGTTACTTACGCCTAGCCGGTATAATATATTAAAATCAAACCTAGCGAGGTAGACGGCCTATCTAGCCTATCGACCTATGACTCTAGTAACCTTAGTAATGCTACGGAGGTTGTTATAGTCTGTATAGACCTATATCGTATATTAGGCCCTATCGAGGTAATGCCTCTAATACTTAAAGGCCTCGACAATAGCTAAGAGCTCTTGCTCGTAGGTCTTATAGCGACGCTTAGCATCGATTATCTTCCTCGAAAAGAAGGCAATCGGGTGCTAGTGATTGTTATTAGCCTGTTATAACATAATGGCTGATATAGTAAACTGTAAAGCGTTAGTCTCAATGCGGATCTGCTTACTTAGTACAAAATAGTATAACAAGGGGACTTTAGTAAAGCGCTGCTTTAGACCGTTAAAAGCGGCTTGTGCTCTGTTAGTCTATTTGAACTCTCTAGTCGGGTTGGCCTTAGTTTTAGTAAGCTTAGTTAGTAGCATTACATGCCTCGAATAGCCCTTAATAAATCGGCGATAGAAGTTAGCAAAACCGAGGAACGACTGCAGCTCCTTAATTGACGTAGGAACAGGCTATTCAGTAATAGTTTTAATCCGATTAGGATTAGCCTTAATACCCTCGGTTAATACGAGGAAGCTAAGGAAGGACACCTCTTTAGTAGCAAAGGTGCATTTAGAGGGTTTGTAGTACAAGCTATAGGCCCTTAGGCGATCGAGTACCTTACGGACTATAGCCTAGTGTTCCGCAATATTAGGAGAGTGTGTATAAACCAGGATGTTATCTAGGTAAACTATACAAAGGTGATCTAATAGGCCCGAAAGGGCCCGATTGATATAGGACTAGAATGTTATAGGGGCATTAGCTAAGCCGAATAGTATAACTAAGTACTCGAAATGCCTATAACGAGTGCGAAAGGCTGTCTTCTATTCATCGCCCTTACGAATACGGATGCGGTAATAGGCGTCCTTAATGTCTAATATAGTGTAGTAATAGGCACTAGAAAGGCGATCGAGGGTCTTATTAATAAGAGGAAGTGGACAGCGATCTTTAATAGTAACAGCGTTAAGCCTACGATAATCGATATAGAGGCGTAGGCTACTATCCTTCTTTAGTACAAAGAGGATAGGTGCACTAGTAGGGCTATTACTATATCGAATGCGACTATTAGCTAGGTTTTCCTCTAGGTACTTACGCAGCATAGCAAGCTCTCGTTCACTAAGGTTGTAGAGGGGACTAAAAGGAACCTCTTTACCCTCTATAATATCAATCTTATAATCCGTCTCTTTGAACATAGGCAATGTCGATGCTAAGTAGTGTTTAAACACATTAATGTAGGTCTCTCGGATAGGCTCTAGTATACGAGCAAGCTGATTAGGATCATTAGGGGGTACAGGTTCATCGTTATTACTACCGAGTAGGTCGGCCGTCGGATCGGCTAGAGTTAGGTTGCTAATGAACAGGACCCTAATATTATTAGGGCACTCGCTAACATTAATATATTTAATGTCCTCTTTCCTAGCGATTCTAAATCGCTATTGTTAACTACCTAAGTCTATAACTATAGTATAGTACTTAAGAACAGGGTTGCTAATAACAATCTTAGATAGGAGGCTGTCTATATCTACCGCGTAGGTAGTAAAGTTTAGTAGGCGCTTATTGCCGAGGTCGTCCTTTAGGGCTATATAGATATAGTAGGCCCTATAGGTCAAGTACCGAGCGTTATTAAACTAAGCAAGGGTTAGTAGGTCAGTCCTAGGCAGTTGTCGAAGGTCTAATTGCTTAGCTAGGCGATAGCTAATAAGGGCACTAACTGAATTTCCGGGGTCTAGTATAATCTTTGCCTTATAGTTAGTGTCGGGCCTAGATATAAGACAGGTACGTATAATAGCTAGCACAATGTCGATAGTCTTACGCTGCACGAGGCTAACAGTTAGTGCGGCGCTTACTCTTTTTTCGAAGGTTGGCCTATAGGGATAGCGTTAGCTGCTAAAAGGTGCTTTCGGTATTTAGCGGCAGTACGGTCGATTCGGGCCTAGTCCTTAGGTTTGTCGCATTAGCCTAGTAGATAGCTAGTACTATCACAATTGAAGCACTTTAGTCCGGTTAGGGGATTGCTGTAGCTGTTGCCGCTATTGTTAGCCGAGCGATTAGTACTATAGGGATACGAGCCCCTTCTACGGCCCCTATTACGGCCTCCTCTATATAGCCGCCGGCTACGGCTTCTACTACGGTCGTTGTTACTATTCCTATTGTTAGCATTGTTGTCTTAGTAGGAACCTTAGTTTCCTCCGCGGCTACGGTTGCTACGGTTGTTAGTAGGTCGGATCCTTAATTCTAGTCGTTGCTAGAGCTAGACAGCTCGTTTAGCAGTTTCGACTTCGACTATGAATTGAATGCGTGTAAGATTAGTCTATTCGAACACGCGACGGCGGTCTAATTCAAGGACTAATTCCTATCGCAATTTAGGGCGTGTTTCGGAAATCTAGATAGAGTCGGTCTTAGCTAGCAAATCGTCTTCGAGGGTCTTTAAATAGGCCTTAAATAAACGGGCTGATTGATCAGTCTTTTACTTAGCCCGAAGGTACTAGTCCTAAGCGTATTGTTGCCTTAGTATAGGGTTTCTAAGGGTGTCTAGCATAATGGTTTTGTAGGTTTGCTACTAAACAGCGGTCTAATCAGTAAGGGAGTCAAAGTGGTTATCCTAGGTACGCTTTAGGTCTCTATTAATGTATTGCATAGCATAGACGACTAGCGAATAGTCGTCTAGCAGGGCCCTTAGTGCATTTCGTTAGTTAAGCTTATAGTCACGTATATAATCATTGTACTGCTTGCGGCTAGAGCTATTAAATACGGTACAGTCCTTAAGTTTAGCATCCTTCTTCTAGACTAGGACTGATAGTAAGGAAGGCCCTACTATCGGCTTAGTATTAGTTGTTAGGGCCTCCTAAAGGCGGCGAATTTCGAGGAGATTATCCTTTAGCTATTGTTCTTAGCGCAAGGCAGTAAGCCTATTTTAGGTAGCTTCTTAAAGTCTCGCTACTAGCTAGGGCCTAAAGGCTAGCTAGCTATATCGTCGATTGACAATGTTGTTAAGAATGTCATTAACAGGCAATTCTAGATCGTTACCTGGAATTACAGGTTCTTCTTTAGCAGGCTTAGTAGCAGGCCCTTTAGCAGGAGGCACTTTAGTAGGAACCTTAGTAGGCACTTTAGTAGGCGCTGTGCTACTAGCGTTGTCGTTGCTAGCGCTGCTAGCGGTAGCACGGTTGTTGTTTCGTAATAAACCGGCTATTGTAATAGGGGGTAACACTAATAATGTATTGTTAGCCCCTAAGATGCGGATGTAGCGGAATTAGTAGATATCGGTCTAGTACGATTAACTTAGTATAGTAGGCCGTATAGAAGGCCTTGCTTAATAATTGGTACGGTTGCTTCGATAGAGTAGTATATATAGGTCCCGTTCTTCGGGCGCAATATAGTTAGATTAGTCTTATTCGTAGCTATACCGCTAAAAGCTTGAAATAAGGACTATCTAGCTGCTGCCCTTAAAGGGTAGATCGAATACTATGTAAGAAGGGTTATATTAGTAGGTAGATAGGGTAGTAGTGGGTACAGGTAGTATTCGATAGAGATCTAAGAGAAGAGGGAGGAAGGCAGGCTAGTTAGCCTAACGCCAAGCGCCAAGCCCTGCCTAAGGCATTAAGACCCTAGCTTCACTCGAGCCTAGTCACATACTAATTACGTGTAACCTCTTTAGTCCTAACACTCGACTCTACTAATATACTATTATTCTCCTGCTCGGTCGCTGTCTTAAATCTTCTTCGAGTTGCCGGACTTAGTGCGTATCTGTAGCTATATAATAGCGCTACGTATTATAGAGAATCAACTCCGCCGTATCTCGAAGGCTAAGGTACCGAGCGGAAATCCTATAGCTTATATTTACTCGGTTGTCGCGGAGCGATTATAGGTAAGGTATTAGAAAAGAGTATAAAAAGTACGATAAGAGTATCCTAGGATATAGGTCGTAAGTAAATAAGAGTAGTACGCCTAGTTATTTATATAGTACGTTACTCTATACGACTAAGAGCCTATATTATCTTATGCTTCGCTTATAAGACCTCGACTCTACTAGTATACTATCGATCTCCTCCTTAGTCGCTAATACGCTGTCTTAATTCTTCTTCGAGTTGCCGGACTTAGTGCGTATCTATAGCTATATAATAGCGCTACGTATTATAGAGAATTTCTCGTTAAAGTTTCTCTCTCGTAGGCTTGCTATCTGCCTCGTAGTACAGAGGATTAAAGTACTAATACTAAAGAATCTCCTTATAGTTAGGATGCTAGGGCTCCTTAGGACCTTTATATTTTAGGTCTAAATAGAGACGTATTATAAACGTTCTATCGCCCTTTCGCTTACTACCCGCTAGGTCGCGATATACGAAGAAACTAATCTAAATATAGCTCGTCTCTATAAGAGCCGGGTAAATATAGAGCGCTAGGTTTCTACTTCGTACCTTAGATTTAGGGACGGCGCGGAGATAAAATCAGAAATGTAGCCGGCACCTATAGCCGGCAAAAGGATACGAAAATAGGCCTCCTCCTAGGTTAATCTAACGACTAAATACAATTTCTAACTAATCCGCTATAAACCGACGCCGAATTTTAGCTAGAAGCTGTATATCTTTATTTTAAAGAGTAACCCGCTTCGTATAGATAGCAAGGAGGTTTAAAAGCTTAAGCTCGGTTACGAGAAATGCCTCCGTAGCTTCCTAAAGAGTACTAATCGCCTTAGCCGTAAATCGTATACTAGACCGAAAATCTAATATAATTTCTCGGACGAGTCGCTAGAAGGGAGTCTTAGGGATTAAAAGCTCGGTCCCTCTTTTATTTTAGAAAAGCCGGATCTAGCGAAGGGCAATAGTACCTAGTTTAAAGCGCCGCTTCTTTATCGTCGAGTCCTGCCTTATTCCCTTTCTTTTAATAGAAAGATAACTTTTCTTCGCGATAGTCTTCGTCCGCCTACTCTTTTTAGCCTTCTCCTATCTACCTATAGCCTTCTTGTTTTTCGGTACTGTTTTCTAAGGAACCCCCTTCCTTCGTATATACTACGGAGAGCCTTGCTCTTCCGATATCTCGTTCTCGCTACGGTCTCCCTATACTTAGCTTGCTTTACCCTTGCCCTTTAGCCTCTAAAGATATTTATCTACGCGTTTAGGCGACGAGGGTATATCGGTAGGACCTAGAAAATTAATAAGTATATAATCGTAGGGAGACATTAATGCTTCTTACCTTCTAGAATAAATAGTCTTCTATTAAACCGCCTTATTAGGTTATCGTTAGATTCGAATAAAGGATAGTAGCTTAAGGAAGGGGAGGCAGCCGGCTTAGGAAGGCCCGAAGAGCCGAATCCTTAAGGTATGTTTGTCTTTAAGAATATAGGGAAAGGGAAGAAGGAGAGGAAGAGCGAATAGAGAATTAGAAATAGTCCGTAGGTAAGCGGGGTCGGTTGCTATAGCAACTAGTCTGTTTAGGTCCTAGGAATTCGAAACACATTTCGGATATATGCCGGCTATATACGCCGGCTATATTACCTTATACGTAAACGCTTCGTCTCCTTAAAGCTACTCTAAGCCTATATACGTTTCCGCTTCTCGACCCGGTATCGCCTTCTACCTCCGCCTTCCTCCTCTTCGTTATCGCTAATTAGGGTTTCGCTTAGACTAAATTTCGTATTCTCTTCGCGCTCCTAGGTTTCTTCGATCTTAAGGTTTTCTAATTCCTCGATTAACTCCTTTAGTATAATCTTTAGTAACCTACCTTAGCGATTCTAGTAGAGGAGATAGTATCGGAATACTATAATAGATTCGAAGGTAGTAGGCGAGTATGTTCGATTAAAGCGGCCCTAGTAACGAGCGATACTAAAAGACCTCTTATAGCCTATACCTACGCTCGGGATAGCGAGGACGTCCCGAGCGACCGACGCTATCGTTAGAAACTTAGGCTCTAACCGCTACTATATAGCGAGAATATCGTCTCTGAATTCGTTTAGAAGACCGGTAAGATCTAGAGATTATTAGCCCTCTTTCCGAGCCTACGGGTTTATACTTACTCGCGCGCCGATAGAGATCGAACTCTTCCTTATTTACTTTAGTAGTTGCTTCCTCTTCTACCTCTACTTCCTACCTATAAAACAGGTATAATATCGGAGCCTTCTAAACCTTCTTTTTCTTTATAGAAGCTGTATTTAGACTAGTTTCTTTCCGATACTCGTAGAACATCTTTTCTAGAATAGTCTAGTAATACTTCGGCTATACCTCGTCCGCCTTCTATTCCGGCCTCTGCTAGTATATATCCTTTTCTACCGGGTTAAGCAAGCACGTAACGCTATAGATATCCCCGAACGAGTTAAAGGTAGCACTATAATATTTATATAACTTAGTATAGGAGGTGTCTATAGCTTTCGTTATAGCTACTTTCTAGGGAACGCTCTTCTTAGCTAGCTTAGCTACGGTTTCCTCGAGCTCGTTAAAGAGCTAGTTATAGTACATAAAGATAAGGTAGATCGTCGGTCCTCGGGTTCTTCTAATCGTAGTAGTAACCTTCGCGTAATACTTACTAATATCGACGAGATACTCTACTTAGCGCTATTCGGCGGCGGTAAGGCCGAGCTACTTAATACCCTCGGAACTCTAATAGATCTCGAGAGCGGTACGTAAAGTACATCCCCTCGTAACTATATAGAAAGTCGAATCGAACCGGGTCTTAACGTCTTAGGTAAAACGGAGTAGGCGCTAAGGAGGCCGCTTTTGCTATCGCTTATTCTATACGATATTCTAGGCATCGGTTTTAGGGCGCTCGATTAGGTTCTTTTAAATAGCCTCGAATCGGTTATATCTCTATAAGCTCGAGTTCGTATATATTGCTAGACGACGAAGCTAGAGAAAAAGAGTTAGAACTATACTAGGTTGCCGGCTATAGGTGCCGGCTACGGATAAAAGTTATACCTTATATAAAACGAGAGCGAGGCTCTCTACCTTATCCCGTCTTATTACTATAATAAGTTTCTCGACTTTCGACTTTGCTTTATCCTTATCTAGGATCTTCTATTAGTCGTTGTTTAATAGTGCAATTTTAAGCGTCTCAAAGAGGGCTCGGATCGCGATTTAAACTATATAAGCGAGGTAAGGAAACTTCTATAGGGATGCAACTAGCAACGACGTCGGCTCCGATTTAATAGGGCTAGGGCTATTAATAGGCTCCTCTTTATCGTTATTATCGTACGTATTGTCGTACGTATCCGGAATCGTAGCGAGCTTAATATTCGGAAGATTAAGCTAGATTATAGACCTTATAATCTCCTCTACGTACTCGACCCTATCGATATAATTAGTAATTTTAAAGATATATGCGAGTGAATTGTATATATAACGCCTTATACAATGTTCGATTATTACTAGCGTTATCCGCAGTAATTGAGATTAGTTTCGTTATTACGCTAACCCTATCTATTGCCGTATAGATAAGCTTCGCTATATCCTTACTAGTATAGGAACCTAGAATTTTAGGGAATCCGATTATAAGTTCCTAGAGTTTCTAATCCGAATTGATAAAGTATAGTATAATCGAGAGGAAGGAGGCTCTTATAGTCCGGCTTAACTAGCTATCGATAGTAATAGCTACTCGGCGAGTATTACGGAGGATCTCCCGAATATCGTCTAACGTAGCCTCTTTATTCTTTTCGAATATAATACGCTAGGTTGTCGCGCCGAGAAATAGGGGAGGGTAGTTTATAAGATATAGGTATATCTTCTATATAGACTCCCTTTCGTAGAAGTCTTCTAGAAGACCGTTTATAGCTAGCATTTCGTTTGCTAGTTACTTAAAGTCTTCGGGGGAGAAATCGGTAGCCTTTAATCCTAGAGCTTCCTTAAGCGTAGCCTATAATAATTAGCTAGATCTCTACGGTTAATTTAGGTAGCCGGAATCTATAGCCGGCAGCTATAGCCGGTAGCTATAGCCGGCATTTTAGAAGATATACCTCTTTCTAGAACGCTATATCTATATTAACTCTCCTCTCTCTTTAAGATTCCCGATACCGTTTAGAATAGAGATAGTTCGTAGGCGATAAGTTCCTATCCCCTAGTTTCGGGTATTTTAAGATTGAACCGTAGAAGTTGTAGACAATTACTAGTTAACCTTTAAGTCGAGAAGTCGTATAACGGTACAATGCCCCCTTTATAAAGAACTTCTAGAATGTATCCGTTCGCTCCTTACTCCCCTATCGTATCGAGTACTTCCGGAGTTTATACTCCTTCGAACGTAAGTATAAAGGGAACTATATCTTATAGACCTATTAATTAAACTGCTCTATATACTCGGGTTTCTAAAGATACGCCTAGCTAGCCTTTTCGAAGATTTCTAGGTTAATACTCGATGTTCTTATATCTCCGAACAACCTTCTACTTAAACTCCGTAAAGGTAAGGACTAGGTAGTAGTACCCTATAATAAATTCCTACTACTAGGATTCGGAGAGGATAAATCTAGCCCTAATCGTCGTCTAGGACTCGATAGGCTCGAAGGTAAGTATACGACCTCCTCTCGACGTTGTCGCAATCTCGCTCGTATACTAGACTGTTTCGACTATCGTTTCGTTATTACCCTTCCTAGTATAGCGCCTAGTATATATACAATGTCGGTCGGTATGTTTTAAGGTTTCGTACGGTAAGGTAAGGACTTAGGAGTAGTAGATGTATACTAGTAGCTATAGAGAAACACCCTTTCTTTTATAGTATCGTATCGTTAGGAACAGCTAGGTAGTAAATAGCTAGCTACCTTTTTTTTTTGTTTCCTAGCTACCTAACTACTAGATTTTCTTTCCTAGCTACCCTAGCTAGCCTAACTACTAGAATTTCTTTCCTAGCTACCCTAACTACCTGAATTTTGCCTTCTATACGGCGGCTCTCTCCTACTAACGGAACCGAGCTACTATACCTAACGAATCTAAGCTCGTTTTCAGTCTCAATCTATCCTCTTTCGGTATAAAACACTCGATAAGTAAATGCTTAGGCCGAGTTTAACTACGAAACCTAAGACTAACTAATAGCTCTATTAACTAATCCTAATCCTCGAACTCCTTCCGCTTCTTAGTAAAGACCTTAAAGAGCGCTCGAGCTTCTTCGGGTACCTACGGAGTAGTCGAGATAAAGCCGTATCGCTAAAATAGGTAATCCTTCGGAGGCTTATATAGAGATTCAGAGAATTCTAACGCTAACCCATCCTACTAGCAGCTTAGATTCCGGATATAAGCCCTCTCTACCTTAGTAAAGATTTTATATAGTAGTAGCACTCTACCTTCGAGAAACGCTTTCTGTTTAACTATTAGTATCTACCGGCTACGAACGCCGGCTATATATACCGAGTATAGAATAATTACCTATACCCCTTCCTCCTATAGTAATACTTCTGCCGTCCCTAGATACCTAGCCCCGATCGCATTAATCGTAAGCTACTTTGCCTTTATAGACGTAAAGGCTTCGCTCTAATACTAATAAAGAAACTTCTACTCTATATCGAGGATATAAAGACGACTAGTCTCGATTCTAATCCTTGCTAGCTTTTCGTAGTAGCTTTAACTATAATTTTCTAGATTAATAGGACTTATACCTTAGCCCTTTACTAGTATCTCGTCTCTTTAACTATACTCGATCTACTCCTAGCGCTTATCGTCTATAGCGTTAGGCCCTAAGACTGTACCTGTTACTAGATCGACGTATAGTATCTCCTCGCTTTTTTCAGTTCCTTTATTCGTAGTATTAAGCTCTATCGCGGCATCCTAAACTCTAGTATTGTTGTTCTCGGCTATCTAAACATCTCCGTTACTATCGGTCGTATCGATAGAGGTAGCGACTATAGGTCTAAATGCTATTAGTTAACGTATTAAAGAAAAATATGCCGGCTATAGCTGCCGGCTACGGCTGCCGGCTATAGCTGCTAGCTACGGCCGCTAGCTAGATTGACTTACGCTACTAGAACTATACGCTCGAAAACTAGCCGCAATTCTTTCCTCCTCTTAGCCTTCTCTTAGGTTGTCTTCTTATTCTAACCTTTACTTTTTTCTATAGGCGCTAGCTATCGATAGAATGCCTTATTCCGCGCCTTTCTTCTCTTATCCTTAGCTTTTTTATCCTTATCTATCTTGTCCTTTCTCTCGCGGTCTCGTACGGAATTCTTCTTCGTAGAGTACTCCTCTTTAGTCTTACGCTTTTTAGTTAGACGCTTAGGTAAAACAAACTCGCGGTCTTTAGTTCTATCTTTTGTTTAGCGCGCGGCGCGCTTCTCTCTTGCTATTATAAGGGAAAGGGGCGGGGGCGCAGCGTATAGTAGTTATTATCGGTATAGGTATAGAGGAAGAAGTTGAAAGTGTAAGAATATCGCGAAGCCCTAATTATTGCCGCCTACGTAACGTTATATAGGTAAGCTTTCGCAACTACGGCAACTACGCCCCGGCAATAGTAACTACGCCCTAGCAACGGCAACTACGCCCTAGCAACGGCAACTACGCCCTAGCAACGGTAATAAAGCGTAGTAAATACAACCTAGTAACTATTATGGCCGGCAATCGTAGCCGGCAGTCGAATAAGAGTGTCCTTGTAGCAAAACCACGCCCTAGCAACGGCAACCACGCCCTAGCAACGGCAAAAGAGCGTAGTAAATATAACAGAGTTACTATTATAGCCGGCAATCGTAGCCGGCAGTCGAATAAGAGTGTCCTTGTAGTAAAACTAATACAGTCTCTAGTTCAAACTAGGAATCTATATAGTTCGAAAAAACCAAACCGGAACTAGGGAGCTGGTTCGCCGCTAAGAAACCAAACTATATACGTTTAGTGGTTCGGAAACCGAACCACTGCGGGGTCTAGCAATTATTAAGCTAGCAATGCTATATAGAGTATAGATATAGACAGCCTAAGAGAAAACACTAAAGAGGATTAAGCAACCAATTAGTAGGTCCTAAACCTAAAGCCTAAAGAAAATCCTAGGAGCATACAAAACTATACTAATAAGGGTAGTAGAAATAGAATTAGGGATCCTACTAGTTAAATAATACTTCAAGGGACTAAGACACTAATATATAGCAAAGACAATAGAATACCTAGCCTAATAGACTATCTAAAAGGTAATAGACAAGATAAAAGCCTAGTATATTAGGACTAGGAGGCGAGATAGACTATAAATAACTCCCTAGAAAGTCAAAGACCTAGAGCAATATAGAGTCTTAATAAGAGAAATGCTAGAGAAAGAGCTTTAGGGACTAAATATAAGGCTAAAGGAAGACAAGCTAAAGGGAGAGAAACAAAGCCTAGTAGAATCAATTACTAGATACCTATAGGAGTAGGAATAGAATAAAACACAAGTTAGACTAGGAACCCTAAAGGCACTAATTAAATTTAGTCAATACAACTACTAGCTCTATAAGGACCTAAATAGGGCCGAGGCAAGCCTAGCTATCTAAATCAGATCTAAATACATTAGACTCAGATCTTACCTATTTAGAAGAAACGTCCTAGGAATTAAAAGCAGAGCTTGCTAATATAGCTACTAATCTTAGAATCCTAAGTATATACTGCTAGTCTACCTTTAATAGTTAGAAGGCAGAAGTGATTAGAGACTAAAAGCAATAGAAAGGGAATACGATAAGCTAATCTAGAGTAAAGAAGACCTAAAGAGGATAGTAAAGTAGATTATTAAATAGGGATTTATATAACAATTCGTACTAGTAAAGGAAACCGAGGAGTAGATAAGAAGGAGGGAAGAAGAGAGGGAAAGAAGGGCAGGGTAGTAGGCAAGGTAGTTAGAGGGTAACAACTATAATACTAGTATACCCTAGAGGAAGGAAAATAAGGAAACGAAGAAGATCAATACTTATAAATAGGATAGGAAGGAGGTTTTTACTAACTAAGTTGGTTTCCTACCTAAAACAATATATAGAAACAGACCTATATAGGCCGAAAGGCACTATAATAGGCAAATGAAATATCTATCTATCTATATACTCTACTATATACTTAACTCTTATATACTACTAATATTAAAAAAAACTATCATTTATTATTCTATTAGTCTTTATATATATATAATATCTTATACCTAGAATAATTATAAATCTTAATAATTGTCTTAAATATGCCTCCTAGATTTAATTTTAATACCCCGGACGCTAAATTACCGGCGCTTAAAGACGCGCCGCCTCCTATTAGGGAACGGCTTTTTACTTATACTTTAGATCCCTATATTGAAAATAAAGTACGGACCTTTACAATTTCTTGTACTATATATAATTATATCTATAAGAATAGAACCTGGCCTTTTAACACGAGTAATCTATATAACCACTATAGTCAAAAACATAAAGATATACTTACGTCTAAGGATTCCGATTATAATAGCGATAATAACGATAATAATACTTCAAATAATAGTCAGACTACTTTAGATAAGCATCTAAGTATAGAGACAGTACCTAATCTTAGAAAGCGAAAAAGTTATAGTTTATTTAATACCGACGAATTTACAAGATTACTATTACTATTTATTATTAATAATAACGAGCCATTTACTATAGTTCAAAGTAAGAGCTTTTTTAACCTACTAAATTATTTAAATAGTGAAATAGACGAGCTACCTTCTAGATATCTTATTACTAAAGCTTTTAATACTTTTTATAATAAGGAAATTGAGAAATGTATACGAATTGTAAATAAAAATACTAGTAGATTCTCGTTAACCTTCGACGAATGGAACTCTCCTAATAATAGTAACGATTATTTAGGTATTACCTTACATTTTATAAATAAAAAATTTAAATTAGAGAGTTATTTAATCGGATTTGAAGTATTAAATAGCGCTACGTCCTATACCGGAGATTTTTTATTTAAAGAATTAGATAGCCTACTTCAACAATATAGTATTAGAAATAGGATTCTAGGAGTAACTAGGGATAACGCTAGCCCTATTAATACCTTAGTTTCACAAATTAAATCCGAATATAAACAGCAATGGGGTAATTATATCGTAGATATAAGGTGCGTAGCACATATCATTAATTTAATAAGTAACTCTATTCTATTATATTGCTTTTTTATACCTAATACAAGTAAAGCCTTTATAAATACTATAGATAATATAATTAAAAATAATCCTACTTATTCTTTTACTTCTAGTATGAAAATACTACCTAATAACTTACGAAAGATTATTAGAGCTTTTAAAACAAATCACTTTCTAAAAAACACTTTTAGTCGAGTAGTAAAAGAGAATAAAAAGCTATATAATACTAAAGGAGGTTCCGAGAGGCTTAAAGGCGATAATGTTACTAGATAGCTATCTAAATATAATATGATTACTAGTATAATATATCATTTTAGTGAAATTAATAAAGTCTTAGATACCGCTACTAGATTACCTAATAAACAGAGACGTAGCTTAAATATAGATAATTTTACTATTAGTAACGAAGAGTTCGACTATCTTATTATATTAAGAGATATTCTAGAGATATTTAAACATCCTACTAAGCTATTTCAAGCCCGAGACTACGAGACTATATCAAAGACTATATTAGAAATATTTAAAATTATAAGGAGTTTAGAAAAGACCTTAAAAAACCCTAGTGTTAAAGCTAATCCGTTTCTAAAATACGGAGTAGAACAGGCTATTACAAAAGCCTTAGAGTATTATCCTATTAAAGATACGACCGTTTTAGATAGTAATAGTAAAACAGTTACATTTAATAAACTAAAAGACTTACTAGTTATAACGGTTCTAAATCCGTGTTTTAAGTTACAAGTTTTAGAAAGTCATCCACTTAACTTTAGCTCTATTATAATAGACGAAGTAAAAGATTACCTAAGAGAAATATATAATAGTTATAAAAGCGAGTATAATAATACTAGAGGCCGTACAGATATTTATAACGAATCGCAAGTTACGGTTGCTAGTAGTTCTAGAACGAATAATAACGATAGCGACGACGACGAATTCTATATTAAAGATAATAAAGTACGATTAGAAACGGACGAGTTAGAGACCTACTTATCCGAGCCTAGAGTACCGAAAGATAGAAATAATAGAAATTTACTAGAAGATTATTATAGAAGTATAGAGTATAGACTACCTATTATTTATAATATAGCTCGAGATTGGCTATCTATATTAGCAACCTTATGCTTAGAAGAGCGATAGCAGCGAACAATTAGAGACGAAGGGAAGATAGTTAAGAAGGAAGGGAGGACGAATAGAAAGCACTATATACTAGGGTAGAGGAGGTGCTAAAGGCAGAAGATAGAAGAACCCCTAAGAGGGCATATAGGATAATAATTTTAGAACTCCTTAGAGGACTAAAAGCAATCTACAACTAGGCAAGCTACGTAATTACAAAGGTAGCTAATATAGTCGTAGCAAAGATTACGAAGAAACAATAGGAGATAAGCCTAAACTACCGTACCTAGGTAGCAGTAGCTAGTTAGGAGGCGCTAAAACCCCCGAGGATAGTAGTTCGAGTCTATATTACGGACCTACGGGAGTAAAAGGAAATCTAAGGACTTATAGGGAAAGAGATTATAGAAAGAATTATAGTTAAAGAGGTAATTAGGGCTAGGAACGAAGGTAAAGGGGTAATCAAGCTATTTATAGTATAAGAGCAGGACAAAAAGAAGCTAGAAACATAAAAAGAATAGACAACTAAGATAGGGAAAATAGCAAAGGTCTCCTAATAGCAATTTATAATTATAGCCTATAGTATAATAAGAAGCTTTAAGGAAGAATAGGATATTAAGAGCCTATAGAGACAAAACTAAGCTATATACCTAGGCCTAAAGATTATAAAAGTAGTATAGATTAAAAGGAAAATCGAAGAGACTAAGAAGCAGTCTTCCCTAATTATCTAGGTAGGGAGTGTAGAGCAGGCTAATATAGTACTAGACTAGGGGTTGTTTTAGGACTTTAAAAGATTAGAAACAGAGATATATAGAAGCAACTATAGGATAATACAGTGCTTCAAATGTCAATACTATAGATACTTAGTAGCTAAATATACAAAGACAACTAATACCTACTCCTATTATATAGGGGAGCACTAGGTTAAAGAATGCAAAGTATATAAGGGAGAAGCAAGATATATATACTATACTAAAAGACACCCCTCTTAGGCGAAGGAATACCTAGTAAGAATATAGGCAGCTAGGAAAGCAAAGGAAGCTAGAATCAATACACTAAAAAGATATATAACAAGCTAGGGCAGCTAGGTGCAGAAGCAACCTAGCTAAGTACTATAAAAGAGGTCTAGGCAAGATAATAGGTTCACATTTAGGGCCTTACTAGCATAAGAGAGTTACTAGCAACTAGGGAGACTAAGATACCTTAACATTATAGGAAAGGAAGCAGGGCAGATAAAGCTTAGTCAAATATTAGTCTAAAGTAAGGGAAGACTAAAGGAAAACTTATAGGGAAATAATATAGATGAAACCCAATAAACATTGCAACATTACTAAACATTATATAGTACAATATCAACAAGAGTAAAGACAAGGTATAGAGGAGCTTCCTTTAAGTACTAAACTTAAAAGAACATTATATTATTGCAATCTAAGAGCCCTAGCTTAACCTATATATAAAGAGACTAGCAACAGTTAAAGACCTAAGATACTACCTAATTATCTATAACTAGGGAGCCCTAAGGACATATATCTATATTAGTAAGGAGATAGATACAGAAACCTAGTAGGCTATACTATAGGAGGATAGGGACCTAATATTAGTTCAAGTAGAGATATCCTAAGGTACACTCCAAGTCTACTATATATACAACCTACTACTAGACTTAAGAAGCAGTACCTAACTGAAAACCCTAGAAAGACTACCTAGAGTTATCTAGGGGAACACCTACTAAATCCTACTTAAGGATTTCAACCTCTACTACCCCCTCTAAGGCTCAGACTTTACCCTAGCTTACTACTTCCTAGTAGGAAGACTAATTAATATATTAGAGAGGGAAGGAATAGAAATTGTTACCCTAAAGGGACTAATTACTTAGGAGGCAAGAGGAAGCAGTAGCATACTAGACCTATACTTTGCATTATATCAGATTAGGAATAGGATTACAAGATATAGGGTTAACTAGGAACTAGAAGAATTATTAGACTACTTCCCGGTATAGATTAAGCTAAATATCTAAGCTAATTAAGAAAGGGAACTAGAGGAGAAGCTTAACTAGAAAGGTACTTAATAGGGTAGGATTAGGGAGGAACTAGAAAGGGACCTAAAACTAGAGGAACTCTTAATAAAGTACCTACTAAGGCTAGAGGATATTAATAAGGCAGTAGAAGAACTAATAGGAATCCTAAAATAGGTAGCTAGAAAGCATACCATAGTAAAGAAACATTTACTATACTAGCAACTATACTAGACTAGTAAGTATATAAGGAAGGTTAAAGTAGCAAGGAAGGCTAGGAGACAGTAGATATAAACCTATATCTAGGAAGCATAGGACAACTATAACAAAGCCTACTAGGAAAAGAAGATCTAGATTAAGAAAGATAAGATACAAGAATAGAGATCTATAATAGGAATAATTATAAAGAAACTAGAGGAGATATAGAGGATAGCTAAATAGGCAAGGAGACTTAAACAGGATAAGGACATACTACTACAATTCCCGGATATTATAGACTAATAAGGACAAATGTAGACTATAATAGAAGGGAAAGTAAGAGCCCTAGGCTACTACTTCTTCTATAGAGAAGTATAAGCAGACCTATTAGATATAAAGGAGAAAGAACAAGAGACTCTACTACTAGGTATACTAAGAGATACCTAGGTCAAATGCGAAACTATTAAAAGGATCCTAAAGAAAATTCTAGGCAATAAGGCACTAGGAGAAGATAAGATCTATAACAAACTCCTAAAAGCATATAGGAAGGGGCTAGCCCTAGCACTAGCTAATATCTTTTTATAAAGCCTAGTACTAGGATACTATCTAAGACTATTTAGGAAGTCCCTAATAGTAGTACTAAGGAAGCCCTAGAAGGAAGACTATATATAGCTTAAGGCCTATAGACTAATAGCCCTACTTAATATAATAGGCAAGGTACTAGAAAAAATTGTCGCTAAAAGGCTAACAACCTTTGCCGAGGAAAGGAACATCCTTCCTAAAGGCTAGATAGGAGGAAGAAAGAAGAGGTCAATACTAATAGCTATAGAACTAATTATAGAATAGATTAAGTATATCTAGCACTATAGTTAAAACTAGGTAGCTACCCTCCTCTCCCTCGATATCTTAGGAGCCTTTAACAATGTCTCCTATAAAAGGCTCCTATATATACTTAAATAAAAAGCTATACTAAACTAGATAGTCTAATTTATCTAGTCCTTCTTATAGGAAAGATTAATACAGCTCATTCTAGGCAAATTCAAATTAGACCTAATGCTAACTAAAAAGGGAATCCCCTAAGGATTAATACTCTCCCTAATCCTCTTCTTTATCTTTATAGCAGACCTACTCCTACTCCTAGAATTAAAAAACATATTAGTATTAGGGTTTATAGATGATACAAATATCCTAGCCTAGTCTAAGACAATAGAAACTAACTGCAAGATCCTAGAAGAGAAGCACTAAGAGTATAAAAAATAGGCAAGGAGGTATAGAGCAAAATTCGCCCTAGAAAAGTACTAGCTTATCCACTTTAGTAAGGCTAAATCAACCTATAATATAAAGCAATTAATCACTATCTAAGGCTTTGAAACCCAACTATTAGCAGAGCTTAGGGTACTAGGGATCTAGCTAGATCTAAAACTAAATTAGGGACTATAAGTAAAGAAGGCAAAGCAGAGGGTAGATGCTAATATATAATCTATTAATAGGCTTATAGCCTCTATATAGGGGGCTACATTCGAGAAAGCTAAAGTTATATACAAAGCAATTGTTAAGCTAGCAATACTATATAGAGCATAGATATAGACAGCCTAGGAGAAAACACTAAAGAGGATTAAGCAACCAATTAGCAGGTCCTAAACCTAAAGCCTAAAGAAAATCCTAGGAGCATATAAAACTATATTAATAAAAGTAGTAGAAATGGAATTAGGGATCCTATTAGTTAAACAATACTTTAAGGGACTAAGACACCAATATACAGTAAAGACAATAGAATACCTAGCCTAACAGACTATTCAAAAGGCACTAGATAAGATAAAAACCTAGTGTATTAGGACTAGGAGGCGAGATAGACTATAAATGACTCCTTAGAAAGTTAAAGACCTAGAGCAATATAGAGTCTTAACAAGAGAAATGCTAGAGAAAGAGCTTTAGGGACTAAATATAAGGCTAAAGGAAGATAAGCTAAAGGGAGAGAAACAAAGCCTAGCAGAATCAATTGCTAGATACCTATAGGAGCAGGAATAGAACAAAACACAAGTTAGACTAGGAACCCTAAAGGCACTAATCAAATTTAGTTAATATAACTACTAGCTCTATAAGGACCTAAATAGGGCCGAGGTAAGCCTAGCTATCCAAATCAGATCTAAACACATTAGACTTAGATCTTACCTATTTAGAAGAAACGTCCTAGGAATTGAAAGCAGAGCTTACTAATATAGCTACTAATCTTAGAACCCTAAGCATATACTACTAGTCTGCCCTTAATAGTTAGAAGGCAGAAGTAATTAGAGACTAAAAGTAATAGAAAGGGAATACGACAAGCTAATCTAGAGTAAAGAAGACCTAAAGAGGATAGTAAAGTAGATTATTAAATAGGGATTTGTATAACAATTCGTACTAGTAAAGGAAACTAAAGAGTAGATAAGAAGGAGGGAAGAAGAGGGGGAAAGAAGGGTAGGGCAGTAGGCAAGGTAGTTAGAGGGTAACAACTATAACACTAGTATACCCTAGAGGAAGGAAAACAAGGAAACGAGGAAGATTAGCACTTATAAATAGGACAGGAGGGAGGTTTTTACTAACTAAGTTAGTTTCCTATCCAAAACAATACATAGAAACAGACCTACATAGGCCGGAAGGCACTACAACAGGCAAATGAAATATCTATCTATCTATCTATATTAGCAACCTCGGTACCTAGCGAGTCGCAGTTCTCTATAGCAGTCGATATATTAACAAAGAAACGTAATAGACTTAGCTCGGAGAATTTTAAGAAACTTATTATATTAAAGAGTCTAGGGGTTATTAAAGACGAAGAAGATATAATAAAAGATAAAGAAGTAGCTACGGAAAACATTCTAGAAGCATTTAGTTCGAGTAATAAAGGAAAAGAAAAGGCTACTAAGGAAGATTTAGATTTAGAGGAATTAGAACAAACTATAGGGCTTCTAAGCGAAGACGATGAATTATCTAGTGAAGATAAAGACTACGATGCTTTAGATATGGATAATATAGATATAGACCTAGACGCTGAAATAGGGTTTAATTAGAATAGAATTTAGTATAGCTTATAGTACGAATATAGAGAATAATAGGGAAATATAGTACTATAATACTAGATATTAGCTTTATAAGTACTAATAGTACTAGGTTAGTTTAATATTATAGTATAGGAAAAAAATGTACTAATACTAAGATCTAGATAGGATACTATTTTATAATTAAGGCTTATTCTATTTAACTACTAGAAACCTTTATATTAGAGATCGATAGCCTTCCTACGTATACGATCTAAATTATATTAATATATAGGACAGATTTATACTAGATCCGACCTAGAATACTACTATTTAGTCCCGAATCTATACTACTTCGGCGTTGGATTGCGTTGGATTTCCAAAAGTCTAATGTCGGGGCCCCCCGGCTTCTAGGGCTTTTATAGCCTTCCTACGTATACGATCTAAATTATATTAATATATAGGACAGATTTATACTAGATCCGACCTAGAATACTACTATTTAGTCCCGAATCTATACTACTTCGGCGTTGGATTGCGTTGGATTTCCAAAAGTCTAATGTCGGGGCCCCCCGGCTTCTAGGGCTTTTATAGCCTTCCTACGTATACGATATAAATTCTGTTAATATATAGAATAGATTTATACTAAATCTAATTATTTATTTTCTTAATATACCTAATAATTTCTTTGAATCTTAAAGAATAAAAAAAAAACAAGTCTTAGAACAGATTTTTGGTAGGGTTTTAGATTACCCCCAACTAACGATAGTGTTTTATAGTTATATAGGCTATATACAGCCTATCTGAGAGCGACATTAGAAGCTCTGAATGTCCAAGCCTCCGAGAATTTCTTCGATTTCTGAAACAAAAATTAGTACTCGTTTCGGTATTCCTATTTGTACTTACGTTCGGCGGTAAATTCTTCGAAGTTTGGAGTCAGCAAATCCTCGAGTTCGAGCTCCGGAAGAGGGAGAGGACCCGGCATAGGTGTCGGCAGGTTCTCGTTGTACTAAACGGCGACTAAAACCGTTAGAAAAGTATATCTAAAAACCAGCGTACGTACGGCGCGTTTCCAAGTCGTGAATGCGCTCGTTTAGAGTCCGAATCTCGGCCTTAAGGTCCTTCACTTTGTCCATATATTTCTGAACCTTACGAAGGGCATACTTAAGAGCAAAGAAGTCGCGACGCTAAGTCGGGCTTTTAGACAGAATTAGCGAACGAATCCGAGTATCGCAGTATAACAACGTACTTCTTTAGCGTAATACGTTCACCGAGGGACCTAGCAAAGTCGTGACGGTAATCGTAGGCGTTAAAGCCGTGCGGGTAGTAGAAGCGGCGCTGTCGAGACATCTCGAAAGGCAGAGATTTGTTTAGAATTTGTCGAGTTGTTCTGTATTCTTTATCTGCGTTTCGAGTTTGTTTAGACAAAGAGACTACGCTATACGGTCGTACAAGACGTATAGTAATACCCTGTATACCCCGCTCTTACTCCGCTCGTAGAAACTTTCCTAATTTAGAGCTACTAAATTAGGAAATAACTTTAAAAAGCTTCGAATATCGTACGGAATTCTGTAAGACCGGTTAGTAGGAAACTCTAAAAAAGAAAGTTATAAATAGATGCGGTATATACTAACTAGTCTATATTTTTAATATTAGCTTAATAGGTATAGTATTCGTTTAGATATTTAGATTTAAAGTAAGATGTATTTTAAATTATTAAAAATATCTTTTTTCCTAGCGAATTCTAAATAACTAGATAGCTTTATAATAAATTATATAATTTTTTAAGTATATAAAAAACTATTTTTTATTTTTCTAATTCTTATATATATAGCTTTTTTAAGCTATATTACAAAATTGCTTTTTAAACACTATTATTTTTTTTAGCTTTCCCTATATCTATATAATTAGATATATTATATTACGAGATTTCTTATTTTTTTAGTATATATATTAATATTTTAATACTTCTATTTATAGCTACCATATCTAAAGAGTCAGCAGTTCTCTCCAAATTTTGTCCCATTTGATTTATTAGTATTAGTAATATAATCTAGTACCGTTAGGTAGTAAAAAAATTAGATTTTTTTTTAACTATATATAGAATTTTTTTTTATACTATAACTAGTAAAACTATATAGATATTAATTTCCCTAATAATATATTCTAATATATTTAAAAATTAATATCTCTCTAGGTTTACTAGATATAGCTTTAGAAAACATTATAATATATTTAAAAGAAATCAAAATAAGGACTTATATAGGATGCACTTTATTATAATTAATAGTATAATAGTAATTACTAATAAATAATTAATTCTCTTTAAATATTAATTTATTTAATATATTTTAGTTTATTAGTATTAGTAATATAACCTACTTAGTTTAGATATAAAAAAATAGATTTTTTTTAGCTATATATAGATTTTTTTTAAATAGTGTATCTAGTAAAACTATAAAGATATTAATTTCTTTAAAAATATATTCTAAAACGTTTAAAAATTAAGTTCTCTATAGTTTTACTAGATATAGCTCTAGTAAATATTGTAATATATTATAGAAAAAAAAGTATTAGGACTTATATATAATACACTTTACTATAATAAGTAGTATAATAGTAATTCCTAATAAATAAGCAGTTCTTTCTAAATTCTGTTTTGTTTAATTTACTAGTATTAGTAATATAATCTACTTCGTTTAAATCTTAAAAAAAACTAGATTTTTTTAACTATATATAGACTTTGTTTTAATAGTTCATCTATAAAAACTATAAAGATATTAATTTCTATAAGAATTTATTATTGGAATTTTAAAAATTAATATCTCTATAGTTTTACTAGATATATCTATAGTAAATATTATAATATATTCTAGAAAAATAAATACTAGGACTCGTATAGAATACAACTCACTATACTAAATAGTATAATAGTAATTACTATAGTAATAGTAATTACTAAATAGTAATTACTATTACTGTTACTATTACTATTACTATAGACTTTTCTGTAGAATTACTATTACTATTACTATTACTATTGCCAATTTAACTTTACTATTTACTATTTACTATTACTATTACAATTACTAAGGTTTTTGCATCTCTGGCGCTCACGTGTCGCTCTCGTTTTATCAGAGATAAAGCAGCCGCGAATTCTCACAGGGGTGGGGATCAAGACGATGTGCTAACGACTCATGAGTTAGAGAGACAGGATGGGTTTGCTAAGGCAACAGCACCCTACTGTGTGTAGGGACATGCTGTCTCGTGAAGTTGCTTATGGGAGATACGGTAGGTTAGTGATTGCGTTTGGGAGGTTTCGTTTGCGAACAGCTGCAATGGCGTCGTTTCTTCCAGCCAGAGAGAATGAAGACGAGGTTCTTGCTAGATCGACGTCCACTGCCTTTCGCCTCAGTTGGTATTGCTGGAGTCCTGAGTAACCTCACCCCATCGTTTCAAAGCAGAGCATAGCGTGCATAGTCGGATTGCTACCTTTGCGTCCGTCTGTCAAGATTCACTGATTGGATGGCCAACTATCTCTTCCGCAAATGTTGGGAGAGTGAGATGGCTCGGAGTGTGCTGAGATGGCAGGAACCATTATGGTCAGAACAAAAAGCCAATCGTAGCAGAGAAGATGGCTCAACTCAAAACTTATTTGCCACTTTGAGCAGCAGCTTCGCGTCGATTGTTTCAATATTCCTGGCCTTCTTCGGATTATGGCGATAGCATCTGAGCGGCCAGGTGAGATCTATAGCTGTCAGTTCTAGAAGGCTGTTCACGATTGCATGTCAGAGAAGCGTTCTTCACCAGAATGCTGCTGCTTTTTCATGATCTTGAGCTCGCGGGTGTAACTCGCATGGTGTGCAAACATGACCAGCACGCAACGGTTTCAGTGCTGCAGATGCCTTGCTTTGACAGAGCTTCAATAAGCAGACTGCATATCACGTCCGCATTACAACCATGCCGGAGGAAGATTCGGAAGGTGTGGCTCTCTATCCCTACGTCTTCGTACTCGGTCAGTATACCAGGACTATCGGAATGTTCGTATTTCACCTCCCGTGTTCTGCGCCGGAAGCTATCTGTATTGCAAAGCTGTCCGCAGCGGGCCACGGAAGCTCAAAGGTACAAAATTGTATCCCGATACCGATTCAAGACTCCGGAGGCAGTGGGAAGATGTCCTGAGGTTCCAGTGCAGCAAGCAATCTCCGCACTTGGACACTGCTTGTAGCTGGGCTTGTCCTATTTGGGGATACATGCTGGCATAAAAGAACAAAAATGCTATCCTTGGCACTGCCGAGAAACACTTCCGGCGAAGCCTGGTGACACTCTTTCATGGTATATTACCTCCACACGACAAGCTTTTGCATGGTCGCCGGTCGCCGAAGGCTGGCTTTCTCAGGAGAAGTGCATTATTGCGGAGGTGTCGCAGACTCGCAGGGAGGATTCGGCGAGCAGCCAACTTCCAAGCCGAGGGGAGAGGAGTCGTCGAGCTGCCTGGCAGAAGTCTGTTGCGGTGCGCTCGATCCTCTGCGGGCGCTGGCCAATTGCGAATTGGACACACGCCGTGTCATCTGAGAAAAATCAATACAGCTGACACTGTCAAATAATGGCGTGTGTAGGGGCTCTGTCCCTCTTAAAAAGGATTGGGCCTGCCATTTCCACGTGCAGAACAGCAGTGAGATCTTTGTTTGTGGTAAGCGAAGCGAGGAGGACAGGCCTGGCAGCCGCGTGCAGGCTAGTTCTAGGGTGCAGGAAAGGTACTTCTGTGAGAGTGTTTGGCTGACCAGGACTGCTGAGGCTGCGGATGAAACGTGTATCCGTGTGAGCCTCACACAAGCCAATCGTGCTGTGCTCGAGCGGCTTCTCTGTGACAGCAGTGTCTGGGAATCGCTGATTGCTGCCATGACTTCTCGCGAGAAGCAGGAAGATTCGAATGGTGTAGCAACTAATCGAGCGCCGGATTCATCAGCACATATTATATTGACTTTTTGCAAGATTGAAACAGTTTTGTCAGCGGCGATCAGAGATGTCATCACCTCGGAGAGATCTGCTCCTTCACGTGTGCGAACATGATTCCAGCGAAGGGGTCAAGCTGAAGGAACGGCGTGTGAATCTTCCCGTCGCATGGTTTGTGCAGGTGAGTAATCCTGGCCACCGTCTCTTCTGCACCCATAACTTATAGCACAGGACCACGGTGTCCGCCTTGGTTACCCCCTTGGCACTAGATTCCGACCTACTTCCTACGAAAGCGCATTGCTCCAGCGGCAGCTGCATCTAGTGTTCGGGCAGTGCACAAATTGTTGCTGTCAAATGCAATGTTGGCGCCTGAACAATGCCTCACAGACCGAGCGCTATGCGGAAGTGTCCGATGTGCGAATTGTGCTCGTGCTCGTACGTTGTATACTCAGCACGTTGTGTCCGGTGTGGAGCAACGAATCTACCCGAGATTCAGACGTTGTGATTCGCTCGCAGTCACAGTCCCGAACAATTTTTTGAGCGGAGTTGTGTGTTCGGCCGCAGGTGTGCATAGCATCCGAGTAGTGACCGAACACATGTCGGTAAGGTACGCAGGTACATCGCACTCGCTTGCTCGTACGACAGCGAAGAAGCACAGCATCTTAATTTGCTGCGTGGATACTGCGCTGTAACATGCAATTCAAGCCACACATACACCCCGAATCTCCCGTCAGACGGTCAGGCCGTCAGTAGCACAGCATAGGGCTGGCTGTATACGCTCGCTGTGGGACGAGATACGAATGCGATCGCATTTCCCATTATTGCGTTGCCTGATTCCTTGCGCTCCACTGCGGCCTGGAGAAATTATGATTGCGCATGCCACGCGGATGCCCATGATCCTTTCTGGGCCATGTCTCAAGAGGGCCTCAAGCAACTCTACGAAATAATAATGTCTCCGCTGTCTCAAGTGACAGGAGTCAAGTCAAGTGGCTGCGAGCATTGATTACCACATTCAGCAGGATGACTACGGACAGCTCGCAGAAGCACTGCCTTCTGCCCTTGGTGATGAAAGAGCAGCGAAGTAATCATGCAGCCGGAAACGCGCAGCTCCGTTGTGCGATTGGCCAGGCAGACGAATCCTTTGCGACTGACGCACAAGACCACCGGAGCCAGGGTGTGTGCTGCGGCCGTTAGGTGACTAAACTCCAGAAACTGAGTTTGCAGGGGCCTCTGCGCTCGGACAGGCAGGCAGGCGAGCAGGGACCGGACGGCGTGCGGAAGACCGAAGACGGTGTTTAGGAACGCTGACGACGGAGCTTGCGGCTTCCAAGGCACTGCTGCTTTGAGGATATATCTCTATACTCCTTCGTCCCGTTGTTGTCTGTTCAGCTTCCCTACTCCACAACATCAACACAACACGCACTCAAGACAATCATTGTCAATCACCAACAACGACCAAGAACACCATCGCCTTTGAACAACTTCGGACTTCACCAGCCTAGCTCTCCACCCGATAACTTTATTGTTCGGGGTGACTCAGGCAGAACCCTTTCGCCATCACAGCAGTATCTGACTCACCGGACGCATACATACAACATGACTTCTCATCTGAGGCTTCAAGCTTCCTTCGAGCCATTCACGGCCAACGCTACCTACCAGACTGCCCCAACTCTGCCACCAGTCAAGAAGCAGAAGATGTCTCTCACACAAACATACTACATCGCCTCGACCGCGAGGACCAAGCTCGGTCGCGAAGCTGGACGAGCAGACCACGATCTACGACTACTCGTCGGACACGCCAACCTCTTGGACTCTCTAATGGTCGAGCTCGCCGATGCCGAGCGGGAGCAAGAGGCATGGTTCAACCAGTCCGTCAACAAGGCATCCACGCCAGAAGAGCCACGACATGTGCAATGGATCGACACCATTGCTGAGGAGGATGACGATGACGATGACGATGACGACATGGAGTCCGACGATGGCTCAGACATCTACGACGAGGACGCAGACATGTTCAACATCCCCCTCAAGAAGATCCGATCACCACCCGTCGAGATCTCATCAGAAGAAATTGACGATGAAGCCGACTCTGATGACGAGTTTGACGACGAGCACGCTTTGATTCGCGTCCCATCACAACACTCTCCGCCAGAGCTTACTCTCGACTCCGAATCAGATTCCGAAGACGAGTCGATCCCTTCGCCAGAACAACCGCCTTTCGAGCTCAGCGAAAAGGAACGACAAGCAATCACAACTACAGACTTCTACTCAAAACCTCAATCGATTGAGAATCTGCTAGCGCAGCAACATCAGCAGCCCATGATCGCGGCGTGCTAAGCGCTTCTCACCAAGTCTTGTTGTTCTTGTTGTTATCATCCAGCGTTCTCAGCGAAGCGAGCATTTTTGTGGGGGGGCCATAAATCATGAAGGGAAAACAGAACATTTTTGTTGAGCGCGATCTCATCTCATCTCAGAAGCAAGGAAAGGAATTTTTTATGTTCATACAAACACATACACCAGTTACATTGGCGGTTCTCCCTCTCACCAGTCAGAGGTAGAAGAACGCTTGGTTGGAAGATGGAATGGAATGGAATAATAACAATCAAAACATTCGAACATCATCACTCTCATCTCTGTCTGTCTCTCTATTCACCCTCTCTCTCCCTCCCCCCTCTCGCTGATCCTTCCTTTGCATCGCCGAATCATCCCTCCAGATGATCTCCTCATGCAAAAAAAAAAACAATCACTTCTCATTCACCGCAATACAGTACAGTACAGTACGTAGGTACCTCGGCGACCACGCCCCTCTACGGAACGTTTCGTCCGCACGGGCCGAAACGAAAGAAAAAAAAAAGCTGCTTGCTTGCTTGCCTGCATAAGCTCCCCTGCCTAGCCGGGCCGGGGGCGGCGAGCCGGCCGCAAACTCGCACAACCACAGATCATGAGATTATGCACTGATGAAATGTTTCCGGCGTCCGGACTCCACTCCATGATTATTAGAACAGCAGGGGAGTTTTGTGATCTGTACGAAGGGTTGATCATGTCGCCGACTAGTTTGACCTTTTCGTTTTTCGTTTCAACTTGCCAAGGTGTAGAGCAGAGCCACGTGTAGAAGAATGGTGTGAGAGCATGTTGGTACGAGACTCGATACTTTTACTCTTTTTCTTTTTTCCAAAACAACAGCAGTAACGACTCGGCTGCAAGCGCCTAGACGCAAAGATCAATCCTCTTCTTCCAACTTCCATGCCATCCAAAAAGCACATACATACACCATACCGGTATGCCACGAGGCAAAGACGTCACTACTCCCCTTATCATCATCATCATCATCATCATCATCATCATCCCAATGGCTGCCATCACATGTACATGTAAACTTGAAAACAATGGAACCAACCTTGAACTGCAAGGTACACGTGGATCTGCTACTCATTAGGACGTCTGCGATGACATCGATAAACCATGTAGGAAGTTGGGTTTTCTTATGAATGAAAGGTTTCTCGAGCAACCGAAAATTCCACAGGATTGATGCTTGTAGTTGAGTTAACAAAAAAATCAGGCAGAGATGCGAACTTGGAGCTTGATGAAACTTCCAACTTTTTTTTTTCTGTAGACGTCTCATCAACAACCACATGGAAGTCGGAACATCGCTCCGCACCGCATGTGAACGATTTTTGAAACATTTTGACCCGTAACAACTAGATGCAGGCAGGAGTTCTTGATATAGAAAAAAAAACCAGTTTTATATAATCTAGACCTGAGATTCTAGAAGATATAATAAGTACATAGTACAAATCCTGTCGTTTCGTATGCAAATGCCAGAAGAAAAAAAATATATATCAACCCCACTCATTCATTTTCAAGAAAGGGTATCAAATCACATCACATCACACACACACATCAAATCTCCTGCACCCACATCTCCATCTTCCCCATATCAGCCCGATCCTTGACAGCAACAGCCTTACACATAGCGACAGCCATATCAAGATCATCCTGGTCAGCCAAAGTCACCAAATCGCCATCCTCATCGCGAATCTTAAGTTTAAAAGCACCTTGCAAAGCGAACTTCGATCGGATTTGTGATGAAAGGTCGCCGTAAGTGACAGAAGGGGAAGTCATGACATATCGCATATCTTCGGCATGCACTTTGATGCGAAGTTTCCGAAGTTCCGGCGCACGACGAGAAGAGTGGGAGCGGTGGGAGTGTGACTGCTGCTTGGGAGGGAGGATTATTTCGAAGGCGAGGGGGGAATGGATTGAATCGGAGGGTGAGATCACATCATCCTCGTCTTCTTCTTCGATTGCGACCGGCTGACTGCGGTGCGCACTTGATCGCGAGCGCTGATGTGATGAGGCTTGTTGTTGCTGTTGTTGCGTGATGACCTGTTCACTGTATGCCTCAATCGGGTCTTCCTCGATCCGCACTTCCGGGATTTCTCGATGCTGCACACTTCTTTGCTGCTCACGCGCACTCTTTCCTTCTCTGCCTCGTGTTGTTGATCCACCTGAAAATTCTCGTCTCATGGGAGGACGTTCGGACTCCGATCGTTTTGTGCCTAGCCGTGGTCGCTCGGCTGGGCTGGTTTTCTGCTCAAAAGCTGCCACGCCGAGTTCCAGCCGTAATGGCTTCGCCGAGGGCCGGGCGGCTTGGAGATTTGATCTTTCAGAGCTGGTGCTTTCGGAAGATTTTCTCTTGCCGTGGGCAGAATCGGGCCGCTCGAGCTCAGGTGGTGGCGTTGGAGGGAATACATTGCGGTGAATGGGCGGCTCTGACTGTTGTCTTGCGCCCCGACTGCGCAAATCTGGTCTCACGAGGTTGAGCGCAGCATACGAGAGCTTCTCACCAGGCCGGTCGTCGATTCCGGCAGCCGCAAGAGCAGCTTGCCGGCGTGGATCTGAGCTTTGATAGTCCTGCGCAGCGACCAATCTCGCTCTCCCAAGGTAGTCCTTGGCCTTGAGATTCTTCACCTTGGCCTCGTTTGGTCTGTAGACAAGGCCGACTGGGATGGAAAACACCGTATACCCCTCGGCCTGCTCGCGAATGGCTTCGTCAATCACGTCGTGATCCGGCACCATCTTTTCTCTTGTCGCAAAGATGAGATCTTGCATGCCAGCGTCTTTCTGCTGGAGGTAGATGTAGCACAGGCCTCGGTTGAACAGGACTTCGCAGGAGTACAGCTTGAACTTGAGGCCCAGCTGCTCGTAGTCGATGTTGTTGTTGCCTCGAAGATATAGCAGAGTATCGTTGAAGTTGGCCAGAGCCTCTTCAAAGTCGCCCATGAGGAAGTTACTGACGCCTTGCTGGAAGTACGAAATGGCAAGGTACTGGTCGAGCTGGACTGCGCGCTGGTAGCACTCCACAGCCTTCGCGTGTTCGCCCAACGTCGCATGTATCACCCCACAGTTGAACAAGATCTTGGACGTGTCCGCTATCTGCTCGAAGCATTTGATGGCATTGTCGAACTCATTGTTGTCGTACGCAGCCAGCGCTGCGACCCAGGTCTCTATCTCTTGCTTGAGCGACATGGCGAAGATGCGCTGCGACTCAATCTTCCCAGGATCAATGGCTCCGGGTCGACACCTGACGAGGTACTCCGGCGGCTGGAGCTTGCGTCAGGCATCTAAGGTGGGAACGGTGCTTTTCGCATTGGCAGTGCAGACTCACGAGAGGAGGTGGAGTGGAGACGGACAAGGAGAGAAGAACTCACGACAGGGAGTCTGCGACGATATACAAGTCCCATGCCGTCCTACCAAGTGCGGAGCGCGTAATGTATCGACGAAGCGAAGCGTGAAGACGGAGCGGCGCTTGGTGCCCACCTCCCAGCGCTTAACCACGATGTGGGATTCGTCTCGGCCCACGTGACATGTCCGAGACGCCAATGACATGTCGTGCTGGCCGTCGACATTTCTTCGCCGAGCGAGCCACCAAGTTGAGCACCGTCAACCATCTCTCCGAATTGGTCGCTGCTCATGCAGGAACGGCATTTCCTGTACGCCAAGTCACCGTCTCCTGCTCAATCACACCACATCCGTAGACGGCGCACGACACATCCTCTGCACTGTGCAGCTCCATGTGCATCGCTTGACGGCATGAAATGTGCACTTGATCACAATTGACACGCGGCTGGGCTTCATCTCGTCACAAGCAAGCAACTTCTGGCTGGTCGCTTCTTGAGCGAGTCTAGGAGAGGGTATCAATGTGAAGCTGATGTGATTTGATGCTGGCTTGCACATCTACCAGCCTGGCGAGACGTCTCGCTTCAGCTTGGTCAAACGATTTGCAGCGTCGCATACATCGTGAGGCTAGAGATGATTTGATGAACTTGGGTGAATGCTACCGGCCCCCCTCTAGCAATGCTCTCGTAGTCGTCGTTCGATACATGGATCACATGTGTATGCCGGCCTAGTAGCCACAGCTACCATGATTTAGTGCAACGCCGAAAAAAATGCCTTCTCCCAGAAGATGCTCATCAATGCGCCTGCCCATGCGCCGTCCAATGCACATGCTTCCCTCCCACGCCGTTTGGGGTATATCTAGGATGATATGTGTATATTTCGGGGATCGCGAAACCAGGTCATGGCAAGAGCAATCACGATAAAGATCGTCGGACCAAGACCGTTCAAAGCGGCTAGTCATAGAATGCGGCATGAATTGCTTTGATACCTAATCAACTACAGTCAGTCTTCATCAAACTCGAATATTAATTGCCTTGAAGATGTTGTCAGTGATGTTCCGATGATAGACAGACATGCGGAAACATCGCTGGATCAACGTAGCAAGAATAAGAAGAAGGGAAGCTTACCATCTTTGCGTCTCCATCCTTCGAATCCACGTTGCCGTGATCTTTAATCGCTCTCGCACCGTTCGCGTTCCAAGAAGCTTGTACTTCTCTTCCTCACTGATGGGGAGGACACTTGCAAACCAGTAAGGAAACAATGCTGCATCTTCTGGTGGCTGTCCGTGAATGTCCAAGACTCTTTGCTGGAGCCAATTCGCACTCCTGCCTTGCATGCGCGTGATGAATGTTTGACCGAGCATGTGCAGCTCTTGCGTCGACATCCTAGTAACCTGACCGGCAATGTCGCCATCTTGAGCGGGTGGCAACGAGGTCTCCTCCGCTTCTATTCGCTCTTCTTCCACCAGACTGACATCGTCCAATCGCTCAATATCGCCCACTGTGTATCCGTCCAGGGATCCGTGGCTCTTCACGCGGAAACGATAAAGTCCACGAGTTTCGATCAGACTGGTGCCATCTGCCAACAGTTGTGCGTGAACGATGTGGAGCATGGTTCCGTACTGATAGAAGTGGACAGTGCCAAGGTCGCCCTGGGGCTCTCCGTATCGGTTGTACATCAGCATGCCAAATTGTCGATTCCCTTCTAGGGCTCGCCGCAGCATCAATCGATATCTAGGTTCGAATATCCGCAAAAAGGTCGGTTGGTGTGGGAAGCCGAGGGCGCACACGAACAGCGGTACGTTGGAGAGGCCACGACTACCTCTCTCTTCAGCAGCCACAGCTTCCGCTCGCGAGCTAATCATTTCCGGGCAAAGTCCATTGAGCAGACTGACCAGGGTCTTGTTGCTGGGCTGCCTGAAGAGAGCAGGGGGCAGCGCAAGATCCCGACGACACACAGGGCAATGGAGCGAATGATCGAGAACTCTTGCCATGCACTCACGGCACAAGGTGTGGCCACAGAAAGTTGTGACCGGATCCAGCATGATGTTGTAGCAGACCTGGCAATCGACCTCTTTCTGGGTGGCTTCCAGAAGCTCATGGAGTACGCTGATGTCCAAAGCTTTGGTTGTCCCATCGGTCTCGGACGAAGCAGAATATGTCAAATCGGTATTGTAATCCAGGTCACCTCTGGCAGCCAAGGAATATGTCGCGACTAGTCTTCCGCCACGTGACTGATCAACTTTCGGCTTCTCGGTTGCAGGCTGGGAACTGACCACTTCATCCCAGCGCGCTCCTTCCTCAATCAACATGGGACTGCTTTGCCTAAGCGATTCATGCTTCGCAACCACTTCCGCTATGGATTCCATGACTTTGGTCAAGACCACATCGATATTGCAATCGGACGCGGGATGTTCCAATCCGCAGTCTCGGAATGGACACTGGATTCCATGGCGACGACCAGGCAAGTCCGGGTAGGAGATGTATTCTCGCTGATGAGTTGCGGGTAGACAGTGTTTGCATAGCGAGTTGCCACATGGAAGGGTGACTGGATTCCGGAACGGCCGCGAACACTGCGTGCATTGGATCAAGCGCACCAGCTGCCTCGCATCTTCATGTGCTGCTAAGGCAGCGGGCGGCGCACTCTTCTCCAATTGCACGCCATCTTGGCGCATGAAGTCGTCGGATTTTGTCGCCAGGTTGAAGGGTTGGCCTGCTGGCGGGGCGAGGTATGAGGTATCCAGCTTGCTGCGTGTCGCGGTCTCATACGCAGCCTATGTGACGGCGCCACTCCTCCATGTATTGCAGGTGTTGTTCGGCAAGCTCTGGTGAGACGGTCGAGAGGCTGAGGTGTTGTGCGATGATGGACTACTCAGGTGAGCAGTGAAGTGGTGGGAGGTACTTGTGCTGGGAATGACGTCTTCGGGGACGCGGTGCAGCCAGTTCGAAGGGCCCAAGGCTGAGCACGGACAGCGGGTATGAATCAGAAAGCTCGGAGGCGACACAGGTCAGGGTGGGAAGAATGGAAGGCAGTGGCAATGCTGGACAGCCGAAGAGGGTCTCTGTGCAGAAAAGAGCGGTGGCGTGTGAGAGTGAGACGTCGACGTGGAGGAAGACGTTCCCGAGAGTAGTAGTGTGGTGGTCATGGAGCACGCAGCACTCCTCAGGTCAGGTCCGGGGGGCCAATGGCCACGCGCGATGGCGGATCAGCAGGGATCCGCGGGCGAAAGTGCGAATCATGATGAGATGCAGCGTCGTGCACCGCTGGGCTTGGCAGCGAACATCAATAATTCTCGCCATGCCATGCCAATAATAATCTCGCAGCAACAAGTTGTTCGCTGCAGTGCAGTGCAGAGCAGCAGAGTGGGTGGCCTTCCGCAAACTCTGATGCCTGCCCGCCGTGCCCCGCGCTATATCGGCGCGAATCGATCGGCGCACACTCGAGCATTCTATGCCGCGATCGAGACCCCGCCCAGCATCGGCTTCGACCAATATTACCATCATGGACGCCCATCGCACCCATCGACGACTTGTCCTGTCCGTTTCCGGCCGTGGCGACGTGCATTGCTGGTCCGCATGCCAGTCCGTATGCTTGTGCGCATGTCCCCGGAACCACCCCGCTCCGACAACTTCGGGTCCCGATCATATCATAGATAGCAAACCACGCTCGGTGACTATAAATCGCGGCGGTCGGCTTAGATTACAGTATCGACGTATATTGCCTGCCTCTACGGCTTGCGTTCAATAATGAGGAAGGCGCGGAGACGGAGATGGCTCACGCGAACCACACCATGATAAGCCCGTTTGTCCGCTACCACCGTAAGATCCATCTCCCGAGTCATTTACATCATAATCGACGGTCGTTCATGATGGATGTCTCGTCTCCTATTTCCATCAACCGCATATGCCGTCTAGAGTCTAGAACGCGGAATGTTGCCGAATTGCACAGGACCCCTTCACCAAACAATGCTCAACAACAAGAAGAGCTTCATCTATAACAATCAATTCCGCGCTCAATCTCTACAATATACACAAAGCCACCTGTCCCATTCCTTCTACAACTTCGCACCCTTCTGCCAAACCGGCCCGCTCAAGCTATCATAAACATTATAGCTCAAAATGTCATTCGGCACAGGCGTCGTATGCATACTCAAAGCCCTGCTATCAACCATACTCGGCTCCAACTCCTCAATCTTACTCGCCCCAATCAACCTCATATTCATCTCCATCTCATCCTTCAACAACTGCATCGCCCGGTCCACACCTGGAAGTCCGTACGCCGACATGGCATACAAAAACGGTCGACCAATACCCACACCTTTCGCACCCAAACACACCGCCTTAATAATATCGCTCGCCCTTCGAATCCCCCCGTCGATGAAAACTTCGAGTTTCCCTTCCAACCCATGTCTCCTCAACTCCGGCATAACCTCTGCCAAAATCTCTATCCCACTCCGTGCGGTGTCTAATTGTCTCCCCCCGTGATTCGAAAGCACGACGCCATGCACCCCGTAACTCACCGCTTTCATCACATCCTCCACCCTCTGCACCCCTTTCAGAATAATCGGCATTTTCGTGATCCTCAAGAACCAAGGGATATCGTCCCAACACAATGCCGGATCGATGAAAGAGCTGATCGCACGCGCCGCGCCTTGTGATCGATCGACCTGATCTCCACCCGTGTTCTGCACATTAGATCCCGTATCGTCGAATTTCGAACGCATATCTTTTTCCCTTCGACCCAACTGCGGAGCGTCGACGGTGATGAACAGTCCTTTACAACCTCTTTGCTCCGCATGTTGAACAATCCTCTTCGTGATATCCCGATTCTTGTTCACATACAATTGCAGCCATTGCACCTGATCGCCTTCTCTTGCATCTACGATTTCGTCGAAAGAGCACGAGGCTAATGTCGGGATCATTTGGATGACATTGTGTTTTTTCGCGCCTCGTGTCAGTACGACTTCGCCTTCGGGGTTTCCGAGTTTTCCGAGAGCTGTGGCGGTTACGTAGAAGGGGATGCTGACTTTTGTTCCGAGCATGGTTGTGCTGAGGTCGACGTTTTCGACGTTTACGAGGACTTTGGGGCGGAACCAGATTTTGTGGAAGGCTGAGTGGTTTTCTCGCATGGTCTGAAGCGCACGCATTAGCTTGGGTCTGAGAGGAGAGTCGTTGTATGGTGCTCACAATCTCATCGTCGGCACCGCTTGAATAGTATGCCCATGCCGTCTTCTTCATGACTCTTCGGGCTACGGCTTCGAAGTCCATCATGTTGTAGCATTGTTCCAGGATCGGCATATGTTTGATGCGCTCTTGTCGTTCCACCTCGAAGGGATCTTCTTCTTTCTCTTCCTTCTCGACGGTCTGCATGTTTACCTCACCCAAATGCTTGCTCTTGTCTAGGTACTTGTCGAGGGTGTCCGGTGGATGGATAGGTTCGTATTCTTCGGTGGCGTCTTTACCGGCATATTTGAGGATGATCTTGGGGCCGCCTGGGTGTTCGGGCAAGACTAGATTGATATTAGCATGTGTAGAGAGCATGTCTGTACTGGAGTATACTGACATTCCGTAACATCGTATCCCTTGCCATGGATAATGACCCAGCAAGACTCTCTGCTGTTGTGCTGTGCGATCTCTTCACCAGTAAGCTGCTTGCTCTTGGGCTGCTTGTTCGGATCCTCGTGATTCATCTTGACTGAATGAGAATGGTAGATAGTACAGGGTATCACAATGAGAGAGGAATGGGAGAAGAAAAGCAGTCGCACAAGATGGCAACGCCCCAGGTCAATATGATGTTCAGTGACCCTTGACTATTGGCGATCTTAATACTCCTCGAAGCGCTCGATGGCGTAGCATGCGTCCAGCCTCATCGTCCGCGGCTTCACCTCTCGCCTTCCTCTTCCCCGAGAGCAGAGGTCTACCCCACAAAAAAGTGAAAATGGAAGGTTGGACGAGCAAACGTGCCACGAGCGGCCAATGAGGTGAACAACATTTGAGGACAGGATTTTGCGGAGGCTCAATAACTCCGCAATAGCCGCTGATCAGGTACCGTGCGTTTGGAAATATTTGTTGCTGTGCGACGTCACGCCGACGTGGTCGATGGGAAGAAGTACGTGCGCAGGAACTGACCATCTTGTTGAGCATGGTAGCAGAGATGTGCAGCGGCATTAATGTCGGGAAACACACGTACAAGGCTGATATAACGAAATTCGGCCAGTCGCTAGTCGTACACGGAGAGAAATTCATAAGGCTTGGGTTGCACATTTGCCACCACTTGGATCAAATGTAGTAGAGGCGTCGTCAAGTCGTTTTCCCTATTGCATCTGAGCGAGAGATCACTCTGGCCTATCTTTATCGTATGCTCCTCGACTAAGATTTGCCTACTGCATGTGAGGACGGCGAAGGTTCTTAGTGGGTTCTGGCGATCGGCTCGTCCTGTCTCTTCGAAGTTCGGACAAAGGACGCGCGCTGCAATATCGGGTGTCTATGCCTGAGTATGAGCCGAGCACCAATGGCGCCTGGTGTCTGAAATGGCGGTCGAAGATTCCCATCGACTACTGCGCTGTGCGGCGCCGAATCTGCCGCTGCTCAGCTCGAAGATGTATCTTTCCCTCAATTACTTCCACATGACCCATCTCATCTCTTTTTCTTGCTCGGGACTTTTGTGAATCCGTCCTCGTCAACCTCAGGTATAGGCTTTTCTCGCGGCTGTGCAGGCGCTTGCAGGAGCTGTGGCGCCTCGTCCATATCCTCGTCCTCATCAAAACCATCCCACTCTTCGTCGTCGCCAACTTCCTGGTTCGTTTCCTGAACCACAATCTTTTCATGCTTTTTGCTTCCTCGATTCTCCCATCTCTGTTTCACCTCGTCCGCCGCAGCCGTGCTTAAGGTCTCAGTCATGGCTTTTCGCACTCTGAGGATGCCGTTCGCAAGCTCCACTTCCGATTCGTCTTCGATGTTGCAGTCAAACTCGTCCTGCATGATTTGTAGGAGGAAAACTTCGAGATCTTCTTGCATGTCGGCGAAGGTGAGCACAGCACCCGGAGCAGGATTGATATACTGCGGTTGATTCAAGAAATCGGAAACTGCGCCGGCGAACCAGTCGCGCTTGTCTGAAGAATTCCCTCCGCCCCAGCCATTATCCACTGCGATGGATAGCGGTTGCCATAGGTCAAGTAGATACCATATTGAGTTGTCAAAGGCAGTGATGAGTTGCGCTTCTGTCGCTTTTGCAGGGGCGCCCGCGGGCACAGGGCCATTTTGTGCAGGCGCGGCCATATTTGCGATGTGCTTGAGGTATTGATGTGTGGCTTGAATGGGTATTGGCGTTGCAGTCTAGCCAGAGTTTCTCGAGTCGCGCTGCTTTCGAGCGGTGCGGATCGGGAGTGCGGTCACAAGTTACTCGAGGTGGAGATTGCCTCAGGGCTGCTGTATGGCAATGCAAACATGTAGGGAAGCAGTGGTAGAGATGTGGATGTCGTTGGCCGTTGGACCGATCAATCACCGAGACCAAGGCAAACAATTTTTTGGACGCCAAAGCCACTGCATGCCAAGGCTATTCTCGCATCATTCCCCCTGGTGCCGCCAGGACAGTTAGGCATCTCACTTTGCAGGGAGAGCAGTCTGGGGTGCATATCGTTCCGTTCCAGATGTGCCTGTGCTCAGTGTGCTGTGATGACATGACGCGCTCGTGCCTAAGTTCGACTTGTGTGAAAGTCTGGCGCTCCTTTTCACAACCCGGCGATTGTTTCTGTGTTGAAGCCCAGCGTCTCAGGAGGGACACTAGAATATCCTGGATATCTGACACGGCCAACCTCCAGGCCTGACTGACTCGTTGTGCACAGCGTTGGGCAACGACTGCTTCGGCTTCTGGAGTCATTCCCCTCCTCTCACTACCTACGTGCTTGGGTTACGATATTGGGCGAAGATTTGAATAGACTGCATCAAGTGTTGCTATGTGTCCGATTGATCCGAACCACGTCCACGCCCCAATACTCTCGCCACGATGGCGGCATTGACGGCATAGGCATAGGCATAGGCATAGGCATCGGAACTCGTTGGACACCAGCATAGCGGGCTGCCACTCCGCCCTCACCGACGATGCCTTTCAACACCCTCACCGTCGCGTCCGCAGTCACGCCGTCGCTCATCGAGACCTACTTCTCTCACTACCTCAATCGCAAACCCCTCAAGCAGAAGCCGACCGCCCACATCTCCTACCATGAGGGTCTGCGATTGATTCGCCAATTCCTCGACTACAGCTCCAAGCACACCATAGAAGACCTGCAGGCCTTCACAGCGCAATCGGTGCCCGTTCCAACCTGGGTGAGAACGCAGGATGTGGAAATCCCGCCTCAGTTCCTCACTCGAAGTGCCAATGTCTTGCAGAAACAACTCGGTCCTCAAGGAATCGAGAAAGTCGGAGGCGAGAAGTGGTGGCAGTGGCGCCGACCTGAGAGTCCGCTCCATGCAGAATGGATTGAGATGAAGAAGCATCATAATGAGAGGAAACGGGCAGGCACGAGATGCGACCGAGTCATTCTCTACGTGCATGGCGGAGCATATTACTTTGGCTCTGTGGACGAGCACCGATACCAAATGCAGCGACATGCTCGGAAACTGAAGGCACGCGTGCTTGCTCCACGATACAGATTGGCACCACAATTTCCTTTCCCTTGTGGCCTGCATGACTGCATCGCTACCTATTTCTATTTGCTGGAGCACTTCGAGCCAAATCAGGTCTTGATCGCGGGAGACAGTGCTGGAGGCGGCATGGTCCTTGCTATGCTAGTCACCCTTCGAGATCAAGGCTGCCCGCTTCCCGCAGGCACTATACTCTTGTCGCCTTGGGTCGATCTCACCCATTCATTTCCAAGCACATCTGGCGATGGTGTAGGGGATTATATTCCACCTTGTGGCTTTCACCACAAACCAAGCATGGCGTGGCCACCTCCTCCGGTCAGCGATGAAGAGCCGAAGAAAGCGGAGCGCAAATTCACGCAGCCAGTCGAGCAGCCATTTGACGTGGTCGAGCTACCTGCAGACATTGAATCAATGTCTGTCACCACAAGGCCCAGCAGAGACAATCTTCGCGATCTAGCAAAAGAGGACAGGAAGAAGGCCGAGCCAATTCCAGCTATACCCGGCAGCTCGCTTCGCCTCGAGCTCGCTATTGATGACAAGCTTGTGATCATTCGAGAGCAGATCCAGATGTACGCGAGAAATGATCTCTTGACACATCCGTTAGTGTCAGCGGTACAGCAGCCTTCGTTGGGAGGCTTGCCTCCGATGCTGATTCAAGTCGGAGGCGCAGAGCTCCTGAGAGACGAGCAGATCTATCTGGCCCACAAGGCAGCAAACCCCACGGCATATCCTCCCAGCCATGTCATTCTGGACGTATACGACCCCGACCGAAGCGTTCTGAACTTATACCCGCCTACAGATGTGCAATTACAAGTGTGGGAAGATCTCTGCCACGTACCACATACGCTCTCTTTCACCCGGCCGGCCAAATATATGTACCGAGCAGTAGCACAATTCGGCGCCTGGGCATTGGCACGGGCTCAGCATAAATCCATCGAAATTCTCGACGATGATGCAATTTCTGTGATCAGCGAAGGTGAGGATGCGGATGAGTTCAAGGAGCAGAATGGTAACACTGCGTCATTTGGTAGCATTGGTGATGAAGGTGTTACCTCGACACAGTTCAAGCTGACCTCCACGGGAGCCGTTGGTAAAGCAGGCGATGAATTACCTCCATTCAAGGACCACATGATCCGACAACGAGTCAATCGCCACGGCACCATTTTTCCTCTGCCGCGTCAATCGGATATCAAGTGTCTACACCTGGATCCCAACACTATTGGTGCCATCAAACCAGGACCAGTACGAAAATGGCTAGCTAAAAGAGCAGAGAACGAGCAAAAGTTTGCCAGTGAATACAAGAAGATTGTCAAAAAGAAGATAAAGGAGCAGAAAGATTGGGATAGGGTGCAAGCAGGCGAGAATCCACCTCCTACAGCACTTATCAACAGGAGGCAAGCTGGTGTTGCGCCAGAGCAAAAGAAGAAGGGCAAGTCATGGGGTCTGGCAATGTGGAGTGGATGGGGCAGCTCTCACGACGAAAGCACAATACATCGAGAGGAGAAGGCGGTCGAAGAAAGAGAGAAGGCAGAAAATGGGGGAAACGAAGCCAACGATGTCCTTGCGGCAGCTGGATTCGCACGAACCGATAGCAGCATGCTCACTCCACGAAACCAGTCGATTGCCGGAAGCAACCGAGCATCATCACCATCACCTGCCACACTTACGGTGCCTGATCACGAGATGGATGCCGACACGAAGAACGGACGGAGAAGATCAAGTGCGAGCATATTGTCGACGCCTTGGAGCAGAAAGGATCGTGACGAGCCAGCAAGGCCAAGAAGTTCTTATCGCCAGGTCCAGGATGCCGGACAGGCTTCTGCCGACAGATCTTCGGCAGTCTCGCCCATATCACCGCAAGGAGGTGATTCACCAATGTTTGGTGGTCGCAGAGGGTTTTTCGATTTGAGTCGGCGTTCTAGTGCAGCGTCGGGGATGTTGAATTCTGGAGCAAGACCAGTGAGCGTGGTAGGAGCTGTGCCGCCTGCCTCTGAAATCCCGCCATCGCCGACTGTAACAGCGCCTGGCGCGGACCGTGGATCTACAGCGCCAACCATGTCGGAAGCCTCGTCAACAGGCAAGGAAGCCGTGAAAGTGCCTGGCAGCGATCACACATTCTTGAATCCTGAGAACAGCCGACCTCACAATGGCGTCGTCGCATATCCATTCAAGCTCAAGAATATTGGCAAAGCAGCCGCCAACAAGAGATCGCCAAGTCCAAATGCTTCCACCATGACTCTAGAATCGGTCGACGGAAGCGATCGGGCGTCTACCAGAAGCACGGAATCGTCTAGGTTGAAGGCCGCGCGCATCCTCGGCGTATCTCCCATGGAGCTTCCAAGCGATCTGCCAGGAACATCTGGCGCTGGCGGCACGAATGGCGCAAAGCGGGATCCGGGCTCCACAGCATCCCCGGACGAGCATCGATCAGGGTCTGAAACCGATATGATCCCGACCCTGGAAGTGTCACCAGCTGCTTTCCATGAAACTGGTAATGTGCAGGACGGAAATTCTTCTTCCGCCTCGTCTCGTCCGGTGTCAATGCTCCCGGAAAATGTTCGTGTCTCTCACTTGAAAAGCCCCGAAGAAAATCCAGTCGGTCCATTGAGCCCATCCGAGCAGCAGGATCCGATTGCAACGACCACCGCGAAACACCGACAAGGCAGAGTCGAATATCGAGATTCAAGGCTAGGTCAACTAGGTGCGGACGGAATGCCTACACAAGCATTTCCAGAAACGAGCAGTGCTTCTCGGCCGGCTCCATTCAAGATACGCAATCCTGTGTACGACAATCGAGCATCGGCGGATGTCACAGGGCAGACAGTGGATGAGCAGAGTCAACCGCTTGACGCATCGAAGCCGGCACCCTTCAAGATGAGGCATGTTGTGTACGACGCGAGAGTTGCGCCTGTTGGCAGCAAACCCCCAGGGTCTGATGCCGAAGCGGCAGCCTCTGTTGCAGCCAATGGCTCAAGTAAGAGCGAGACTTCACTTTCATCTGATGCCCAAGCTCTGCCAGGCACGGCAGTGACATCACCTGCTGCAACAGCCGCTGCTGTGGTAGCTGCTCAGCATGCCGCGGCCAGATCCGTCTCAACAAATTCGACAGCATCTCCCATTGATGATGAAAAGGAGGTGGTGCACTTCTCACATAACAACGCTAACCGTGATTTTCCGCAGACCAACAACACCACTCAGCCAACCGGGAATATTCTTTCACGCCCCGCGCCGCCGGTCAGGCCGAGCTCGAGCGGTCCACCACCAACGCCGCCACCAAAAGACCCTCCCAAATTGGAGAAGGAAGCGCACCCTATACTTCCAGCGAAGAGTCTGGCTCAGGGAAGATCTCGGGACAATCTGAAGGGGAGCGACGGAAGCATTAGTGGTCCTGATGACAACACTATATCGTCAACGAAGAGAAAGCCAGTGGCAGTGCCAACGAGCAAATTCTCGAGGAGCAACGAGAATCTCAGCAGCTATGGCAACGCACCTTCGCTACCAGCCGGTGCAGCAGCGGCATTAGCTGGAGTAAGGGCGAGATCAGCGAGTGCAGAGACGAGCGGGAGTTCGGAAGGGACATCATATGACAACCAGGCGGTATCTGCCGCAAGCGTTGCTTGCAACAACTCCGGAATGCGACCCGAGTTCGGAGTCCTTCCCCTTAGCAAATTCTCTCCTGCTGCCTCTTCGTCGCCCAAAGAGAAGCTACAAATCGACCCTCCAGCAGCGGCACCAGCACCCACTATCGGAAATCTGAGCTTCGAGCGCTCACCAGTGAAAGGAGACTTTGGTGATGCGACAACGATGGCGGAAAACACGAACACTACTAGTACTCCACGGCCTCCTCTAGAAACATTTATAACAGCACAAGAAGCTTTGGATCTTGGGATGAAGGAGGGACAGAAATTCTAATGATTGATTGATTGATCGGAGTGGAAGACGGAATTGATACGGTACGATCATCCAACAACTTGTAATGTTGATTCTTTTGAAACAATCATGCCTTCGAACACCGGTATGATGTTGTATGATATGAGTTGCTGCTGCTGTATACCTAGGGTTTTTCCGAGGAGGAATTGTAAGATTAGTGTGTTCGAATACTATCGGACAGAAGGCTTGAAGAAGAAGTATTCATTCCGAGGCCTTTGAGGCTATCTTCCACCTACCCTCTGGTTCGCATAAGGTAGTGGAAAGCGGTTGTTCGTCTTCTAGCTAGCTGGGCACGTAACGTGTGCAAGGAGGATTTCGTGTTTCCACCTTTTCGCTAGAGGCTTCTTTGATTCGCTCGTAAAGGAAAACGGAAAATCGTATTCGCCGAGAGCCGGCACTAACCAGGAGCTGGAGTCACGAAATCCGCCTTGCACACGTTATTTGAATCGTGTTTGATCTTCATGAAGCGAATGGCGGGCGGGGAAGCGGGTACTTGATGGGAGAGACATGGACTTTCCTGCCATTACCGGCGCCAAAGAAACTCCTGGCGTGCAGGCTAGCTGGTCTGAACAAGTACACGAACGGGGTAAGAAACGTATAGACGTATATACATGCTTTTCATACACCTAAGCCAACTCCATCTCCATTGCCAATTTTCGAGGCTTCCTAGCATAAAGTCCAACAACAGCATGAAAGATATCCCGCACAGGGGGGATTCCTCCGACATCGAAAATGCTCGATAATTGCTCTGGTCGTACGACACTTCTGTCGTCTTCAGGTTCACCTCCGAGTGTGAGTTGTGCGGTGGCAGATTGAATTTCTTCTGCGTTTGTGTCTTCTTGGAGAAGGGATAGTGCGGATGTTGTAGCCGTGGTATCGCCTTCTTCGATGGCGTTTTCCTCTGCTGCGTCGAGTGCAAGGGATAAACGACGAGTGGTAGGTACAGCACTGCTAAGTGATCGAATCGTGCCGTCTTCGAAGAGGATGGTGTAACCTCTGACATTGTTCCCGGCTAGAAGAGCGCTAGGCACGCATTCGAGAGCTGCTTCGAAAAGGGCATCGGTGTGTTTGGGACGATACACGGCGATTTGTGGGAGTATTTCGGAGTTGTCTTCTTCATTTAAAATCGATGAGACGACGGCGAAGGTGCCGTCTGTTTGGTTGATGGCTAGCTTGGCTTCTTGTTGATCTTCAGCGTGGCCTTGCAGGGCGATTGTATAGTGTTGGCTATCGTCGACTAGGTTCCAGACACGGATGGAACTGTAGTTTAGGACGATGAGGTAGCGGTCGAGGAAGCCCAGGTCTTTCACTTCTTGGTCTGAAGGCACGATGCCGGACTTTGTGGCAGTGATGGCGCCAGTCGTTGCGTCGAGAAAGTGGACGAGAGGGTGCATTGGCTCGTCGGTAGTTCTTGTGCTGCAGGCGATCGTGGAGCCATCGGGAGAAAAGGCTAAGCCAGCATCCACGACTGAAAGTGTTCTCGAGGGGAAGGACGTGACGACAGTCGCCAAGGTCTTTGGCGCGTCCTCTGGTCCATCTGACATTTCGACTGCAGAATCGGCCGGGTCATCATCAACCTCTGCAGTGACTGGCAGTGCAACGGTCTTTTTGCAGGCCCATTCGACAAAGTCAGATCCATCCTCTTCCTTTACAGGCACGCCATGCCTCATTCTGATTCGGGGTTTCCATAACTTGACAGCGCCATCTTGGCCGACAGTCGCGAAGCTATTTGAGACCGGGTCGGACTTCAATTGCAGGACGCTCCCAGCACCCGCGCCAAGATCAGCATTCGCCGCACGGTCATGTGGCCCGTCGACTCTTGTACTCAACGTCCACATTTCTTGATTGGCGTTCCATTTCCAGAACTTGAGATAGACTTCGCGCCTCTTCGCCTGTTGCTCCTTCAGCTCCATGATATCATGGGGTCCAAGTGCAGTAGTCTTCGCCACAGCATGCTCTAGGTCGCTTCCGGGGATAATCCACTCGTCGATGGTTGCAAGCCATTGGCCATCGGCGCTTACAGCGAGGTGCGATACATCTGGAGGCATGATTGGCGTACCTTCAGGTCCAAGGTTGAAATCAGTCACGTTGTTTCGCGACAGGGCTTGTCGGCTGATGTGGCGAGAATCGCGTACATCAAAGGTTTGCAGGAAAGGTCGCGTACTTATATCTCGTGCGTTCTTTGGCTGGGTTGATGGCACAGTCAAGAGCAGCTGAGTGGGATCGCTAGGGTGAAGAACAGCAGCTGTGACTGGCATCTGAACGCCATCTACCAGGCCAGTTTCGGTCTGAACCGGAAGCTGCAGGCCCGCAAAGTTGGCCACAGGTTTCAGCTCGGTGGTGCTCAAGACCATGATGGAGTTGTCACCCATCTGCACGGCGTAGCGAGTACCATCCGGCGAAACAACAATTCGCTCGACCTCGGCAGTAAGATGGGGCACGAACTGCTTGTGACCTGTTTCGAGTTGCCAGATCACCATGACGGACTCTTTGCCACCTGATATGAGGTAGTTGCCATCTCGCGAAAATTTGACTGTGGATACTGCCTCCCGATGCCAATGCAGGATTCGAGGCGCAGGCAATGCCGCAGTGTGAGGCTTGCCGAAGAGAGAGGCAAGGTCTGAGTAGACGTGAATCTTGCCATCTGCATTGCCGACTGCAAACACCAATTCCGCTGGCTGCACTTTATTCTTCTTTGACGTTGTGAGAATTGCTTTAGCATCCACACACTGAGGCGGAACCGTCATTGGCATCTCCAGCCAGACGTATGTGTCTGTCTGCTCCTTCCTCCTGCCAAGAATGAGGGCGGTGGTGCCAAAGCAGATGATGAAGGATGCGTTCTGCGTCACCTGGATACTTCGAATCGGGCGATATGTGGAATAAAGCAGCTTCCGTCCACCATTGATGTTGTAGCTGCCCTGTGCATGGCTGATATAAAATGATTCGGGTACGCCATCTAAGACCTGTGCTGTAGTGCTGGCTATGACAGCCTCTTGTCCGGGGTACGTTGAGTCAGAGGTTACGCCAGTAGTCCAGTTCCATTGAATCTTCGCTCCATTGTCGTAGGCAATATCCACATGGTCAGCGTACTTGGCGCTCAGCGAGAAGCATTGCACAGCTCTGCCGTCAGGGACGATGTGTGTACGCGAGACCAATGAGTTGTCAAGATGCAGGAGTTGCACTTCTCGGATGGTTGCTGCAATCAAACACTCGTCACCATTCTCGTCTGTAACGAAAATGGGATCGTGGCTGATATAGCGTCCTGCCGAGGGCGGAGAGAGCCACCAGCCATGTTCATTGGGTGCAGACAGCTGCTCATCCTCTTTGATACCGGCCTTAACCTCTCGCTCTGCCTTCCGCCTAGCCTTCTTGTCGCGTAATCGTTGCTTCTTGTCTTCTTTCGATCTGAATCTCGTCGATGCGCCTGCATCTGCTTCAACGCCTTCCTCTACTTTCTTCGACAACTTCGCATTGGCTTTTGGCGTTACAGAATCGACCATAGATGTATCCTCGTCTGCGTTTGACACGATTGAAATGTCCTCGCTCGCCTGCACCGATTCTCTCCTCCTTTCTTTCTTGTTCTTTCTTTCCACCACTTTGACATTTCGGTTCTCCACGGGAGCCGCGTTGGAGGATGGGTCACTCTCTTGCTCTGCTACACCCATGTCGCTCTTTCTCGAATTTGGGGTTGCTTGCTTGACAGCAGCATTTGGGCCAGGAGAATCATGCGCATCGGCGGGCGCTCCTTTCTTCGAAGATGTAGAGCCTTTTGTGACTTTCTTTGAACCATCATGTCTCGGTACCTGAACCTGCGGACTTGCATTGCCTCTACTATTCGTCTTCTTCGCCGAGTCCGCCTGCGATTGCTTCAACCTCTTCGGTGTGTGCTCCGTCTGCTCCTCCAACTTCCTCTTTCTCTCCGTATCTTTCGCCATCTTCTCTCACTGTCACATGCGACAAAAATGAAAAGTGCATGTGAATGTCGCCGTCTACAGGCTGTTGCTTCCAAAAAAGCTCTAAAAGTTTCGTGAAGGGTCCGTGCACGAATAAGCTTCAGGGTTCCGGCTTCTGCAGGGCAAGTGCCAGACGCGGGATTCTTTGTCGAAGAAGACCGACTTCAACTTTCTTTGCGACAACGACAACATACCCGGAACACTAGAGGCTGGCATTCAATACTCGGAAATCCAGCTCGCGACCGCCAACATGATCATTCCAATTCGCTGCTTCTCCTGCGGCAAGGTACATTTACTACTTCGTCCGCGATCGCAAAGCGCATACTGACAAAGGATTGTTCGCAGGTCATTGCAGACCTTTACGAGCGCTACGTCGAATTAATTGGCACGGTTCAAGAGAATGGGGACACCATATCAGACGGGTATGTCAAAATGCTGGCGTGAAATGGGGAAACATGCAATCGGAGCGCCTGCGCGCAGAGAAAGAGAAGGGCAAGGCAAAGCACACTACCTAAGACGTGAAGGAACCAAACGAATTCTAAAAGATGGCTGACATCTTATCAACAGCGATGCAATGGACCAGCTCGGCCTGAATCGCTACTGCTGCAGAAGAATGATGCTTACACATGTGGATCTGATCGAGAAGTTGCTCAGGTATGTGCTGTACAGTACTACTTCGCTTCGAGAGAAAGGATGCTGACCAAGGGGAAAAGATACAACCCTGCAGAGCGCGACATCATCAAGAGCGGCCAGCGATAGAAACCCTTACTCCAGCATACGGGCGGAGGTTATGAGATTCACGAGCGAGGTGTTATGGCGTAAGAAATCGGCTCGGCTGGCGCGAACAAGGCATAAAGAAGCAGACTTTCGCGACACCCGTCGTCTGCTGGAAGGTCAAGGCTGGCATTCATTCGAGATATGCATTATCCAGCCTGATGAATTGATCGTTTCTCCTTCTACAAGCGGCGAGAGACTAGAAGTCGCGATTCGCCGTGACGGTCACAGACGTGGGCATACACTCGCCACGACTGTTACATGGGACTGATCAAGTATGAACCGAAATCGACGTTCGAGGGCTATCTACGTGTTTATTGACTAGCTCTGATCACGGATTGCAGATTGGTTAGAAAAACGGGTCACCTTATCTTTTCCTTTTCCCCGACCTTCCCAAGCCCAAAGACCGTCTGAGTGACTAGCCCATTGTCGGCAGACCTTCCGGGAATGAAGAGCTAGTCAAACGTGCGAAGGCTGTGGAGCATAAGTATGCTGGACATGAGTAGTGCTGTGAGGCTTCGGCACGTAGCTTTGGCTACTGGTCGGCTCCGAGTTGCTGCTTGACATGGAACTCGTTTGAGGCACCACCGGACCAGAAGTGACTGGGTTCGACGAAGTAGAAACCTCGGTGCTAGACGGCGTATGAGGCTGTGGGTGCGAAGTGCTGACGACCGAAGACGAAGACTCAGAAGTAGAAGAGCTCAAGATTGGATGCGTAACGGATGAGTTTCCAGTTCCGTGTGTTGAGGACGTGCAATCTGGTGCAGGAGTTGTGTGGACGGTCGAAATGGTTGTGTTCGAAGAGGTAGGGTAAGGAGTGGAGGTGTAATTGGCGGCCCCGGTGGACTTTGGGAACTGAAGTGCTGCTTGCAGAGTGCTATTGGAGGTGCTCATCGGATGGTATGATGGTGGCGATGGGTGATTGCCATGCTCGGAATGTCGAGATCCACCATCGAGGTCAAGCAGGTCAGCAAGACCCCTGATGATGCCGCTTACAATCGCCCAGATCTGCTTTGGATACTGCTTCGGATGCTTTGGCTGCAGCGGGCACAGCTTGGCGCATGAAAGGACTCGTTCCAGCTTGACGACTTGCAGTTGCTTCTCGAGTCTCTGACGCGTCACTTGGTTCTTCTCTTGCCCGATTTTTGCCATCAAACCGGCGATTTGCCGGTCGTACTTGGGTGTGCAATTCTCGTGATATGCCGGGCCGGGGCACTTGCGCTTCTCAGCTGAATCATCCTCCATAATGTCAACATCCCGAGTCATTGTAGTCGAAGTAGAGAGCGCTGTCGTCTTATCGTAGCTAGAAGTTCTAGACCTCCGGGAGTAGTTCGTCGATGCAGCTGTGGGAACCGTAGAAGAATTGAGCAACGAGAGATCTAGAGGGATCAGAATCTGAGGAAGGTCCGGCCGAGAATACCCATTGCCAGGAAGAACCTTGTTGAAGATAGCATTCTGAATCAGATAATCAATGTTATCGAAGCGATCGTGGGTGAGTTCTAATTGTCTGTACTCGATGTCACCCTGCTTATACCTGAGCTTGTCGACCATAGTGCTACTCCACTGCATGTCCAGAGAACCCGAGGTCTTGCAGAGATGTAGTTCCCTCATCAGTGCTTTAGTTTCGTTTTCGAGGATGGCGAAGTCGTCCGATGCTTTCAGTAATTGAGCCCGAATGCTGACAATATCAACCGGCATGAGCTTTCCAGCTGAAATGGCCTCGGAAAAGTCTTTCTCAGTAGCATTGATGTTGTCCAATATTCCTTGAGTAAAGGTCTCGTCATTGAGGTATTCCAGATATTCGCATTTTTCCATGGGAGTCAGAGCTTCTCGTGAATCAGGGTACTGAATGCGTAGGGGCGCGGTAGGATCGTAGGTCTCCGGGGCCGGGGTAGCATATGGCTTTGGGAATAGGGAGACCGATGGGTCGATCTTAGGACCGTGACCGGCCCAGTCAGGCCACACCGTGTTGGTGGCCGATGAGGATGATTGGCATTCCGAGACGTTGTAGGAAGCAGCGGTAGTGTTAGTGCATGCGCTGGGGGTGGATGGTGCACTGTTGAAGGGAGCCGCATTGGCATGGTAGACTGCACAGGCGGCAAAGACGCCTGCCACGATGGATCCGCGCATGCTTTGATCTGTCCTTGTATGAAAGTGAAAAGGGTAATCGGGAGGGTGAACTAGAAGAGGATGGAGTAGAGGAGGAGATGCAAGCATTATGTATGTCGATTAGCCAACGGACCAAAGAATGTCAATGTGCAACGTTCTGGGTGGGTGAAGATTTGGTTCCTGGTTTGTAACAGTCCCAGTGGAAGTCTCATGGTTAAGGACATCTGGAGTCAGTATGTTTTATAGGACCAGGTTCAGCGCAATATGACATCGGCGCTTCACAAGGAGTCGTTACCGTCGATTGCAGCCACTCGCCAACCATTTTGTTGCAGTCTCCACAATGGTATCCATAGCCCGCGAAGATATCAGTATGCTTCCCACGGATTCCTTTAGTTCAGTGAACTTTCCAAAATACGAAGGCCTATAATGCTGATCAAACTGCCATATGCGGACGTGAAGAGAGCTTTTCTGAATGTCCACCCGGTCTTGCACTCTATCGAGGAGTCATTGAGTTGCACAGTCAAATCCTCGTGACCTTCTGGTCGTCTAATGTTCCACGGAAGGATTCGGTCAACAGAACAAGTTCGAAAGGGTCCACAGGTATATTGCCAAAGAGCGAAGCCAGCTCCGTGAGGTTGTGACTGGATATGGTAACGATCGATTCATTCTATCCAAGACTCTGAGTATTGTGTATTGACGACTGGGGTTGAGCTTCTTCCAGATCTGGTATCAATCGGCCTTCACGAGCTCCGAGAGATTCTGCACTGTGCGTGGATCGGACTTTGGCTTGGCGACATATTGATGACATCTTTGGTATGGACCCGTGCCATGTCCGTCCCGTCCAGCTGTCCAGTTCAATGAAGGCACATTCGAGCTGCCACGCCAAGTCTTCGCAAGATCAGATCGTTGGTGTCGTGATCAAGTTCCCTGCCTGCCCTGCCCTTGCTGATTCCCTGCAAAATCATCCACTAGCGCCGATCTTAGCCGCACCAATAGCGTCCTGCCACCAAAACAACCACATGTATGCTATACCACCACCACCTCCCTACAACCACACCACACCACCAGCATCGCAGCAGATTGCCCACACTCCTTCAACCCAAACCAAACCAAGAAAAATGACACGCGCCCAACAACAACTCTCCCTAGGCCTTCTAGTAGCCTCAGTAAACCCCACCTCACATCTCACACCAACGAACTGAACTAACATTGAGTCTCACTTCCAGATCTACACAATCTGCGTCCTAGGCCTCCTACCCTTTCCCTCCAAGATCCAAAATGAAATAATCCCAGTGGTACGACATTGCCCTTCATAATACATCTTATGCCTTCACTAACGCTAAGCCCTATCCAGCTCCCCTTCTGGACCCTCATAACCTTCGGCGCCTACCTACTCGCAAAACTGGGCTACGGAGTCCTCACCTTCAACGATGTACCAGAAGCGCACGAGGAATTGATGGGACAGATCAATGAAGCGAGGAAAGAGTTGAGAGCGAATGGGGTGACTGTAGATTAAAGAGAGAGAGACGTGGGAAGCGCCGGCAGGACATGGTAGCACAGGGAGAGCAAAAAGATTTCGAATTCCTCAGGTCAGGTCTGGCTGAAAGAGCTAAAGAAAAAGAAGAATGCAACATCTCTCAGGTCCGATTCCTCCTCTTCCTCCACAGCGAGACACGCTTCGCGAAGCCTCTTGGTTGGTCTTGGGTACAGATTGGACAGCCTTGAGGTTGCTCAGGATGTGGTAGGTCTTCAGGTCTGGGACATGTAGTGTCCACGCTCGGTTCCACAGCGCTGATATCCTCGATATGCTCAGCATGGTCACATCCTCCATCCTTCTGGTCTGGCATGTCGCTCGTCGGCGCTGGCCTAGGCGAGCCTCTGCTTCTGTTCCTCCGTTCTCCCGCTTCCATAATCTGCCATCCACTCGTGAGTTGATTTGGTGGGCTTGCATCCGGGATTGGACTCAACCCTCCCGAACGATTCCAGCGGATCGGTGCATTGGCTGGGCTAGAGCCTCTTGAATGTCTGACAGGCGATCGCGATGCCGATGGCAGCTTTCGCTCCAGCTTGCTCTTGTTGAGCAGGAAAGAATCTCTGCTGGTGAGAAGGAGGCTATTGGGTCTAAGGTGATCTGTCTCGGAATCCTGTCGTCTGATGTGACCGCGGACAATTTCGACACTGTCGCGGTGAGACTGGAAATGGAGCTCTTCCTGGCCAAGATTCGACAGCTTTCGCGGAATGCTGGGTGATGCGGGAAGGCTGTTTCCGCGGGGTGTGACATTAAGGTAATCACCGGCCGCAGTGCTGGCATACGCAGTCTGTGGTTGCGATCGACCAGTATTCAACAGCCCTCTTACATTAAGCTCGATCGGAGCAGGAGATTCATCGAGATCATCTTCATCTGCAGCTTCTACGATGGGTGACTGAGGCTGTGACGGTTTCGCGGATGATGGGGCACTGTGACGAGCAGTGTTAGGTGGATTGGGCGGCTTATCTCCGGACAGCGTCTGATCAGAGGACGTTCCTCTACGGCGATTGGCATCGAGGAGTGGCAGTGGTCGCTATCCTAATCTGTCCTCGGAAGACTCGTCCATAACCTCGCGAGACCAGTTCCATGCGGTAAGCTTTGTCTTGACGTGGTCGATCATCGGAGTCGTTGCGCCTGGGTCGTTCTCATCAAACAGGATAAATTCAACCCCGCTGTCCGGATCTTTATATGTGGGGGCTACGCTGCTCTTCCGCGATGGTGGCGGCTCTTCCCATAGCATCTGATACAATCCAAGATCAGACTGCACGGTCTGCGCTGTGCGTTGTGGTGTTGCAGGATGCTCATGAACAGTCGTCAAGCGGGGAGAGTCGGAGGGATGGACACTGATTGCCGTGACTGCTGGACGGGCCGGACTCGCTTTTGGGGCAACGTAAGATGGTGATCGGATTCGCGACTTCATTCGACATAGCTCTGTCAGAGACGAGTAGCGGCGATGATCATCGGTCTTTGTCATCCGCCGCCCACGTTTCGGCTTCTCGGCCTCTGTATAAGAAGCTCGGCGAATTGGTCCTGGCTCCACCATTGGTTGCGAGCCACACGGAATGTACTCAGTCTCGTCACATGTAGGGATATCGTCAGGCGCCTCACGGATTGGGGGCATTTCGTAGGTCTCGCCAAAGGATTTTGTTGAGCGAGGTGTGCACACCACATCCTCACCTTCCATGTCACTCTTCGAGCTGGGACTTTCTGCTTCATCTCTGGCAATATCTGATGTGACATAACGTTCGGCAGTCGACCCTGAACGCCGTTGATGGCGACGATCTTCGAAATGGCCATCGTCGTCATTTTCGTCACGGTCTGAGCCTTTGCATGCTTCCTCATCATCGGAAATAGTCCTCGCCGAACCTCTCGAGTCTTCACTACGGTCGTCACTGTTTGACGCATCGTCGTGTTCTTCCCCAAAATTGGCTCCGCTTGCCGCAGATTGCAACAAGGTTTCATCTTCGTAGTCCTCACTATCGTCAGCCAGGGATGGCCGCCGATCCATTGGGCCATAAAACTTGTCAATTGCTTCTCGTTGGTGAGCATGCTCGTCATGGCCGTTGTCGTATTGGAAAGATTCGTGAAGCCACGGGTTGTCAGATACACCACTCCAAGTGCGAGGCAATGGCTGTTCCGATGTGACGATCGGCCTATCCACTTGTCCTACGTCCCAATCTGTCGGGGAACCAAAGTCAAGAAGAGTGTCAGTTGCAGTGCGCCGCAAAGCAGCATCAACTTCTGAGAGATCTGCAGGAAAGTGTGCCGACTTCTTCTGTTTCGGAGTATCACTTGCGCCTTCAGGTGAAGTCCGCGTCTGATTGGTGCAGAGGGCGCTCTTGAGTGCCAGAGGCGGGACCGACGCAGAACGTGGCTCGGAGGAAGCTTTCTCGCCAGATAATATTCGTGAAAACGAAGCTTCTGTCAACGTGGATGTGTGCCGAGTGGCGGACGGATGAAGGGTGCCATACTCCTAGTAGTTGCGACGCGCGTAGAAACGCAGAGGATCGTCTTCACCAGACCCTCGCTCCGTTTCCTCCGCCGGATAGTGTATGCTGTCTCTCAGGTCTTCTACATCGTCCGACATGGATATTTCGGTACCCCAGGTATTGCATGGCGTTAAGCCCGGGGATATAAATGCATCTTGCTCGTCCCTGACGGCTTTCGGTGCCTCATCAGTAGGTTGTACGTGCGGGGAGGAAGATAATCGGTCGAATGAGTTCGCCATGAGGCATTAGTATCCGTCAGATATACTCCGTGCTGGTCGTGGCGTCCGCGGTGTTTCCGAGCCTTTGCTCTGCACCACTTCCGCCACAACACGGGAACAGCTACCGCCAGGGCAACGAGGGTCGTAGCAATGAGAAGCGTGAAGAATGGAACCTTGAACCAGTACCGGAAAGTCTTGTCGTGTTTCCACAGGTCTTCACAGGTGCGATCCAGAAAGCTTCGCCGCAGGGCTGGGGCTTGTGGAGGATATGCTTTCCTTCTGGTCTCCCGTCGTGCTTGCCGTTATACTGACACCATATGGTCGTGGGTGGCCGCTAATCACCAATACCTGGTAGAATTGGAGCGGACATGGGAAGGTTGGGAAGGGGGAGAGCGTGTGGTAGAAATGCCGAGAAAAGTGACAAGACTGATTTTACATATAGCAGCATATCAATTCGGTGGAATGGAATGGTGACAGCAGGCATATTAGTACTGCATAGTCGTATGATTCAGGAAGGCCGAGCTGGAACGGTTGATCTCTCTATGAGAAATAGTGGTCATACTTGCCTTGGAGCTCGGTATGAGTGGCTTATGTGGCATCTCAGAGTCAATTTCCACGTCGATGTTATGATGCTGCCTGCGATAACCTGGAATACATATGTATGTGTACATATGTAGGCATAGGATGATGCATGCAACTGGAGCAAAGGTCGATGGAAGTTGAAGTGACCCTGACGAGGATGTCTTGGCGGCGAAGCTGGAGCTCTCCGCATGTGAAAGCTGGCCATATCAACAAACACCTCTAGCTCTCGACTCCCTGTTTCTTCAATCCATGCTTAGCAGAAAATCATGAAGTCCGTCGTAGCGGCTCTGGTAGCCCTCGAATATGTATCAACTGCCTCGGCGGCACGACCGCGAGGTGTAGGCCCTGAATGTGAGCGTTCTCCTTAACGGCAGTGCTTCAAAAGTCGAGATACTGACTGTCCACAGTCGCCAAATTCTACGAAGAGGCGACGTCGTTCACATGTATATCAAATCCACAGACCAAGATTCCCTTCTCACGCGTGAACGACGACTACTGCGATTGCCCTGATGGCTCTGACGAACCTGGCTCGGCGGCATGCGCACATCTCTCGCCATTGTCTCCGATTACGAACGATAGACCGAATGTGACGAATGCACTGCCTGGCTTCTACTGCAAGAACAAGGGCCATGTTCCTTCATATGTTCCATTTGCCAACGTCAATGATGGCATTTGCGATTACGAGCTCTGCTGCGATGGTAGCGAGGAGTGGGAGGGCATTGTGAAGTGCAAAGATCGATGCGATGAGATTGGCAAGGAGTGGAGAAAGCATGATGAGGCTAGGCGAAAAGCTGAAGGTGCTGCACTTAAGAAGAGAGCCGAGTTGGTGAAGGAGGCGCAAAGAGCAAGGCAATTGATCCAGGATCGGATACAGACCCTAGGCACGGAAATTGAGGGTGCAGAACTCAGAGTCAAGAGCATGGAAGCTGAGCTCCGTGACGTCCAGAAGAAAGAGGCTGGCAAGACAGTCAAGGCTGGTGCCGGCTCTGGCAAGCTCGGCCAACTAGTAGAGCTGGCACGAAATAGGATGAACGAGCTGAGGGACCACCTAGTGAAGACGAGGACTGAGCTGACCGAAACTCGTGCTCGCCTACAACAGCTGGAGCAAATTCTGTCTACTTTCAAGGAGGAGTACAACCCCAACTTCAACGACGAAGGCGTGAAGCGGGCAGTCCGAGGCTGGGAGGACTACATTGCCGCTCACTCTCTTACACAAGAGCCAAACTCTGCCGTCGAGCGTGACTTGGATGAGATCACCAAAGATGATAGCGAGAATGGTCTGAACTGGGACGAGTACAACGAGGAGGCAGCAAGCGACACAGACGTCTTGTACTCTGTCACCAACTACCTTCCACCCACCCTCCGAAGCTGGGTTGACGACAAGCTTCGCGAACTTCGCCAGACCCTTGTCGATGGCGGTATCCTCGCATCGACTCCAGCACGCTCAGGCAGCCAAAGCAAGAAAGTGATTGAGGCCCGCGACCGCCTCGAGAACGCCAAGACAGCCCTCGAAAACTCGCAAAAGAGCCTCTCAGACTCCAAATCCGATCTTGAGACAGACTTCGGCCCAGATGACGTCTTCCGTGCCCTCAAGGGCCAATGCATCGAAAAGGATAGCGGAGAATATACCTACGAATACTGCTTCCTCGACAGGACCACGCAAAAATCCAAAAAAGGCGGCGGTCATACCGGCATGGGAAATTACGTCCGCATGGAGAAGATTATGGTGGACGAAGAACTTCCTACCGACGGCAAAGGTGTCGGGAGCGGAGAAAGGATTGCGATGAAACATGAGAACGGTCAACACTGTTGGAATGGACCGAATCGTGCTACGACGATTGTCCTGGCTTGTGCCGAGAAGAATGAGATATGGAAGATTATCGAGGAGGAGAAGTGTATTTATCGCATGGAAGTTGGTACACCTGCTGTTTGTGAGAACAGGAATGGCAGTGCGAAGAAGGTTAAGGGGAAGGATGAGTTGTAGAAAGGCCCAGAGAAAATTACCCTTTGGTCTTCTTTCATCGTTTTTGCATTGATGATGGCGATGGTTGAAAGTGAATTTCCTGCTCTTTTTGATGCGGAGTAGAAGCACAGGAAATGGATCTAAAAAATTATGTGTGTGTACAAAGCCAAGGGGAGCGATATAGCTAGAAAGGTACGGGTGGTTTTTCAGGCTGGATGAAATGAGTCCGACGGTACCAGGCGAGTCATGCATGGAGAGGCGTTGCAACTTCTCTTTTCGAACAATCTGCAATATGATATTTCCCATATTCCAAGAATGAGCTGGCAGACGGAACTCCATTCTCTCCACGAAAGATGCCACAGCTAGGCCAAGATCAGTTGGCACAGCCTTAAAGGATGATCAAGGTTCAGTGGAGGCGAAAAGAGGCGGCCCGTCTGGCTTGCGCTGCGGCCTGAATGCCTGAATGCTGACCACTCCCTCCTCTCCTTCCAAACTACCATTGACAGCATTTCGAATCAGGCTCTCTTCAACTTCCACTACCATCCCTCTAGCTCCTGATCGACCTTCGAATCATCATCACCCGTCGCGAAAAAATCCGCACCTCGAACGAGTGCAGTTCGCAGATATCATGCGCTGTGCCTGGCTGTTTTGCAACCAACCTTTGCAACATCTCCTGCAGTCATATCATGATGCAGCGTGACCCTATCGTGGACAAGCCCGTCGTACCCCCGATACTGCTTCTCTCCACAGGAACAGCGTATTGTGTACCAGTAGTAATAATATCCCAAGCTTCGAACTGGAGGCTGGCTTACGAGCATGCGTTGCCACGAGCCCTGGCCTACTGGCGGCGAGTCTGGATCCTGTTGCTCCGGGCCGCTAGACGCGAATGGCGTGTTTTTGAGAGAACCTGCTCTCATTTTAGCAATAGCAAATAAAGCAAGGATTCCTGGCTTCGTCACAAGAATGCACGGACCAGAACTCCATGTGCTTGGCGCTCTATATGAGCTCCGGCGGAACCTTGACTCCTCTCCTCTCCTTTCGTCTGCGCGCTCTTCCAGTCTTCCTCCGCCATCTCATACATACACCAACGCGATCGCCGATCAGAAATCATGGTCCTGCGCGTGATAAACATGGGAAATCTCCCTGATGGACTGGAAATCCTGATCGGCTTTGATCCACGCCGTACAAAGCTACCAGGCCCGCCTTTGCCGGATCTACCGCTAAGGAACGTACCAGCATTCCAAGCACCTTCCAATGCCAATCCTCAAGGTCTCTTCACACACCTCCAGTCGGAACACAAGAAGATGCGTTGCCACGACAAAGCTTTCCGCTTCGTACGACGTACCAATGACCGCGAGGTCCTCGTGTATGTGGACGGATCATGTCTGGGTCAGAACAGTCCTACCCGACGCGCCGGATGCGGGTGGACGTACAAGCCAGGCACGACGACTTCTGAACCAGAGAGCTATGCGATCAGGCTGGAAGGCAAGGGTCCAGATGGAGATGCGTACTCGCAGACGAGCAATCGTGCGGAGCTTCGTGCGGCTCTCGGTGCTCTGGAATTTCGAATGTGGCCAGGCGAGGTAGGTTTCACAGCTGCATCAGCCATGAGCCGAGGAGCATAGCTGCGTTCATCTTTTCAATCATGCTCAATCTTATCAATGCTATTTCAAGAATAACTGACTCAGCGTACTATAGGGCTGGCGAAGAATGGTCATTGCAACCGACAGTGAGTACGTTTTCCTTGGAATCACAATGCGAATTCAAACCTGGGCGGCGAGAGGGTGGCGAACGGCCGGAGGTCAGGCGGTCAAAAACCAGGATTTGTGGAAGAGGTTGCTCGATCGAATCAATTACTTCGCGAAGTATGGTCTGGAAGTCGTATTCTGGAAGATCCCGAGGGAGCAAAATCAATATGCTGACCTGGCTGCCAAGAAAGGGGCTCGAGAACCTGATGTCGAGGAATTCACAAAGTATGAAGGTGTTCTTCGCTAGTCGAACGGAGCAGGACCTTTTCTGAGATGTTTCAAACTCCAGGCGAAAATTTTCAAATTTCAGTATTGTGTCGGTTATCTATGTGCCAGGAAAGCTGCGGAGGAACTTGGCAAGTCCTGGTCCTTCACTTAGCAGACACGATATCCGCGAAGATAATGGATGGGCTGAGAGCTCGCGACTCTGAACCCAAGAATGGCTGCGGAGCGCACATTGGCCTCCTCATCGTCGACAAGATCCCCGCCTATGCACCTTGGATCGAAGTTGGACGCAGGGAGGGTCTTTACGTCGATGGAAAGAATTGATACCCTATCTCGACTTGGGATACAAGGAGCTCGGAACACCGATTTTGATCGGCGCAAAGTTTTGTCTTCCTGCTTCAACTCCGATCAGAAACGAGAGCTGGTTTGTAGAGAGTGCTTGTCATTGCCATGCATTACTATCCCCATGTCGCCCTTAGCCTCTGCTACTGTGCGGTGACTCCGTCCTTGCCTCGCAGAATCTACTACTGGTTTGACCCTCGATCGCATGGCTGCGCAGATTCCTGCTGAGACTTCCATTCCTTGTACCCCTCTCTGACCTCGCACACCAGCCGCTGCAAGCCAGGCAGCGACCGGTCCTCCAATACCGGCTCCGTGACCTCGCTCACCTGCGACTCCACTTCTGCACACTGTTCCAACGTCCAGACTTCCTCCCCAGGGGCCCCGAGTGCATCCTCGAGAGTGAGCTGCAGCAAGATCCATAGCGGAGCCGTATTCAAGAAACGGGCCTGTCTTACAAATGGATCCGTCTCGAGTCCTCCAAAGATCATGCCCGGTACACGATCGACGCCAAAAGTCGATTCGATCCCCTTCCACCACATTCGCTGTGGGTTGTTTAGATGCCGCATGAGTGCGTCAGTCACTTTGACTAGACTAGTTTTAAACGTCGCATCGCTTCGTTCTAGCACGTCGGGCTTCCTTAGGTACCGGACGAGGTCGTCTGCCGTGTTCTACATGGTCGTCCGCCAGCGTTGGGCGATGAGGAACGGGTGGTTGCTCTGCCACATCTCCGCGCCTGCCGTAATATTGGTATCAAAATTTACGGGTTCTGCATTCCATGGCAGGGAGAGGTGCGTGAATTCGAGCGTAGTGGCCGCGGTGTCAAATGAGAGGAGTAGGTCTGAGATTTTCGAGATCCAGATGAGGCTGATACTGGCGCCTCTGAGCGGCTCGATTGCGTCCTCGAGGCTGGTGAGGCTGCCGTGCAGCGTATGACACTTGGCGTGGAATCCTGCAGTAAGGACGGTAGCTTGATGGAGTCTAATGGTTCTGAGATCTGCATGTGGATCCATATTATGTGGTATTGGTATGTAACGAAATCGATGTTGTAGTTTAGAATCAGACGTTGCCCGTAGAAGTCGGATGCAAAGAGGTCTTGTTTCCAATGAGAGAAGGCGCATGGCGCTGAGGCACAGTTTCCGATTGTAGCGTGCACGATCAAGCAGGTGCGAGGTATAGCAGCGAGGAGCAGGTAGTCAAGTGTGCTATTTCGAAGACATGGTGCTCGTCACGTCGCAGACCGACCTTGAGTGAGGCATGGTCTGACGGAGCGCATGAAACGCTGCATCTTTCGCCAGCTGCAACTCGCTTCCGGTCGATTGAGTGTTGCTAATAATGAGCAGTAATTACAACCTGGTCAGACCGCCGAGCACCTGCAGCCAGACATACCAGGGCCACCATGAATCTCTTCTCCTGCCCACTGTGCTACGAAATCCATACGGACCAGAGGATTGTTCCCAGGCTTTTGTCGCAGGCGATCTCTGTATCTCAGAACAACGAGTTGTCAGCACAGGTAAACACATTCAGAGAATCATTTGGATCCTGCACACGCGCATTCAAGTCAGAGATGGACGTGTACAGTCCAAATACTGTCAAGAAAGCAGAAGCAAGGATCATGAACCAATTGAATATCGCCAGCGAAGACTTCCGCCAGGTAGAGAATTGGTATCCCCAGTTAATGAAGATCCATTGCGCATTGGCCATGCCGAATGTGAACCTGTTATTCGAGTCAGCTCAAATCTCCTAGCTACACACTTGACATCTCACCAAGTGACAAAGAGCGCAGACGAGATAGCCAGTATCGAGTTGAACGCCGGGATGGCATTGGCCAACACAAAAGCCGTAACCCAGAACGTCGTTCCGAGTCCAAGCCATACTCCCCACGTGAGGAAAGTGTTATCGGTCAGCTTGTGCTGTGTCTTGATGATGTTGTCCATCACAACGTTGTACATATACTTGATCCCTGTATGTCCGAAGACTAGTCCAGAGCCAAGCATGGTTGGAAACAAGATGCCATACGCGACTTGACTTGCTACACCAGGAGCAGATCCAAGAGCTGGCGAAACGACGTACTGTCCGGCCATCGCGTAGATGACACACGCGACGATGACATACATGGGTATGCCGAAGACATTGAGCCAGATGATCGCCTTCGGATAGTCCTTAGATGGATTGCGCATTTCGCACATTACAGTGATGAAGGCCTGATTCCCGGCATATGCGAAAGCAACATTCAGGACGGATTCGAATTGCTGATTCATTGTTGCTGCTGGATTTGGGCCGAGGAGCATCACGAGTGGTTCGTTCGCGGGTTCACCTAGGTAGCCTGGCGTCGAGGTACTGGGACCATTGATCGCGAGCGCGATAATCACAATGATGACTGAGGTGACTACAGTAGACATTAGCGTTTGATTGCTTTTAGGGTAGGCGGAACGCACAAATGCTGATCGTGGCTGGTATGCCGAACCAGCCCGCAAAGGAAAACGTGCGTGGCATGCACAGTATCCAGCAGATGATCATCGGAATGCCAATGAATCCGACCGTGCACAGTGCGTGATCTGTGATGGTATTGAGAGCGATGGATAATGTGACATTGGCCGAAGCGCAGATCAGGCAGAGATTCAACACGTGTGCGATGCCAACGATGATTTCCAGTGTTCGACCACCCATAATTCGTCCGACATCAACGACATCTCGGATTTGAGGATAGCGTCGATAGAACTGAATCAAGATGTATGCGGTATACGTAGCCAGGACGCCGAATGCGATGATCGTGATGATTCCTGGTATCAGGCCAATCGTGTGTAACATTCCTGGTAAGCTGAGGATGCCAATGCCTACTTGATTTGTGAAGAATATCAAGGTGGTCTATACAGCAACACGGATTAGGAGGTCTGCTCAAGACTATCATGGTTGATTCGAGACTTACCCGGACCATCCCAATTTTCTTCCCACCATAGGGATCTTCGACTTCGCCGGTCTGGTAGCGATTCGAGTCTCTCTGGTCACTATTCGATCGTGATTCGCTCTTGGTGTAGTCTTTGCCATCGTTAGGTATATATAGGTCCTGATTTGCAATCGGCGGCATGCTCTCTATTCTCTGCTGTTCCAATCTGGGGGTCCGTTCCAAAGATTGTGCCATACTGGATCTTGCTAATTCGTGTTTAATCTTCGGTGGAGTTTCCCAGTGTATAGCAAGATAGTCTTCCAGGCTCGAGATGTCACCACTGAGGCCTTTATCCGTTTCGCTGTCGTGCGCTGGTTGTCGCAAACAGAGGCGTAATCAGCGTCGCGAGTGACAGCTCACTCCTTCTCGGCAGAACGATAGCAGGCCGCCAATGGAGTTCCCCAGCGCTCATTTGGTGTGGTTCTGTCCAAGAAACGCCAGGGATTCCTGGAAATATAGTGGTGCACAAGGTGGGAATGTATGGTAGCTTTGTGGCCAATGGACTTTGCTCCTCAACAGATGCCCGGTTGCAGCTGCATTTACATCATCGCTGCCATGCGGCATGGCAGGACATTGCACCTCGGCGCCAGTCGTCTATACTCTTCGCCTTCGTCATGCCATGTTGCTTGCCATGAGAGGCGCACGTCCGAGAAGCCAGTTACCCGTCATCGAGGCTTGGCTGCTTGGCTCTCTTCCGATCACACTCTAGGCGCGGTGTTACCGTAGAACCTACTGTATAGACGCAAGAGATGACCTGTAAACCAGATAGAGACCTTCCTTTCGTACATGGGTATCATAAACCATAAAACCACCATTCTGTGTTGCATTCCAAGATCAATCAGTCTCTATGCTCAACTGTACACTGACATCCCACCTTACGCCCCCGAATTGCTTCATGATCACATCCGTCGCTTTCTTTCGTATCCTCGTTAGGTCATCAGCATTTATGCCGTACCCGTCTCGGCTTTTGCGGTATCGCAGCTTCAAGTTTGCCATGCATAGGCCATAATGAACTTGCCAAAATGTTGCTTCGTCCACGTTCGTGACTGCTGCATCCGAATTTGCAATCTCGTCGATGATATCGGGCATAGCGTTCTTTCTGCGCGGATTGTAGCTCATCAACAGCATCGATGATAAAGAGGTTCCAAGCTTCGCTCCGAGTGCAACCATGAGAAGGGCGATAATGATGGACAGGATAAAGTCGAAAACGCCGTAGTGCTGTTGCGCGAGAAACGGCAAAGCCAGGATGAGGACCGAGCAGGAGATCGTCAGGAAGTGAGATGGATTGCCGAATATCTTGCCCCAGCCGGCGAGCAATTCAAACCGCATGGCTTTACCGATGCGAGCATGGTTCTTGAGCAGGACTGCGGAGACAATGGTTGCTGCGATTGACAACAGACTCGCGGAGTCGACATGTCCTGCGCCAACTCTGTCATGCGCGTGTGGAGAGTGAGCGACGTGACTGCCGACATTCTCAAGCGAATGCTGAATACCATGGCTTATCACGTCAAGGCCCATGAACGCAATGAACACTGCCATGCCAAAGCCTGCCAGCACGTCTGCTCGCTCCAGACCGAACGGGTGCTTGATTGAGCTTCGTTTCCAGACCTCGAAATTTCCCATCACATCGACAACAACGCAGACTGTGGCACCTGCTGCGTCGAATAATAGCAGCCGGCTCAGTGCGGTCATTGCCAAACTGCCCGCACCACTGAATTGCACGTAGCCCGCGATCAGGAAGTGACAGGCACACCATGATAGGCGTATCGTTTGCTGCCGCGTCATGCTCCACCAGGCCTCTTTTCTTGTCGGCATAGGAAGACTCGCGGGTACAGCGAGAGGTGTTCGTCTGCTCTCCGGCGGCTTGAATATGCCCTCCATATGGCTTGCATGAATAGACGAGTGCCTATATTTGTGCCCCCTCCTCTTTCCCACGAGCTCACTCTTGGAGCCAACCGACGGACTGCGCTCATATTGGATCGGTGTGAAATTGAACGGATTGGTAACAGCAGCGCCCGCGTTGCCATCAATGCTCCCAAAGCCTCCATCTAATCCACCCGTTTGCGGCGTGAGAGGACTATACATGGTCGTCGCCGGACTCAGCCTGCCATTTACACTGAATGTAGCACTCTCAGGCGACAGCATCGAAGCGGTAGAATCGGTCCTGCCTGATTCTGGCCCAGGCTCAACTGCGCCGAGTCTCCGCTGGGGAGAGTCATTGATGCCTGTGTGGATATCATAGTCGTAGTCGGTATGTATACTTGGCGTGCTATCGTTATGGTTGTGCAAACCCAATCCAACATCACATGGTCGAGGTTTCAGAGTGTGTGGGGAGGGCGGGTTGTCTGAGGGAGGTGTTGGCGTTCGAGGTGGGAGCGGAATCGGTAGATTCGACGCCATTCTGGACGGTGCGGTGCAGGTGCGTGCCCGTGTTATCGGCAAGATGGAGGATCAGTGTGTCTCCGAGGCATCGATGATACTCGGTTTGGGGTGGATTGCTTCAACAGCTGTGTTGTTGGTGGTTCCGTGTTCACTTTCATTCAGGGGCTTCGGAGATCCGCATTGGGAGACGCGGCGGAGGCGGAGGCGGAGGCGGGCGGAGTGCCAAGACAGTGGGTCCTTGTCCAACTCCATCTCTTTCTGCGACACATTACAGGATTTCACCAGAGCTTCTCTCCGACATCCGACACATTGACACTTCCGCCTCCGATCGATCTTACACGCGACCGTCGATCGGTCGATAACAACACGCAACGCCGGTCCTTTCATTGCAGCAGGAGTAGCAGCGAGGGCGTCAATGTGCTTGCTACAAAATGGAAAATGGCCAGACATCCCACGGCAGCGGCGACCGCCGTAGAACCGTCAGTGGCCCGCTTCCTCCTCTCGATCTGGAAGCAGAAGAGAACGATATGAAGAGGTCACCAGACAACATGAAATTTCCATGGAGCTCGCCTTCAGCTCCAGCATCGCCAGCCGAGGTACCAGCTTCGCCCGGCAGGCAATCTGGCCATAGACGCAGCTTGAGCGGCAATCTACTCGCCAAGTTCAACTTCCTCAAAGGCGTAGTTGAGGATGCAAGACCGCCTTCGAGGGACAAGGAATCACAAAATCCTCAGACCTCCAAAAGTGCCAAGAGCTCGCGAAGCAGGAAGAGCGTCGACGACGATGACGCGCCAGACTCGCCTGTTTCGCCGGAGAAGGGTAGCAGTGCAATGGCGTCCGCGTTGAAAGCTACCAAGACGCGGAAGAGGAAAGGGTCTTTGCGCAAAACTGCATTGCTTGGTACCCGCAAGCTCGTCACTGAGACCCGGGAGAGGAGGAACAGCGTGATGCATCGGAGCCCGTCTAGCAAGCAAATATCGACCCCGGTGCAGCCTGAAGAAGCACCTTCGACCACCCCCACGCATCTCGGCTTGCCTGCTGCTCTTCGCCGCGAGCCAGAGGTTGGCAATGGACTGCGTCACAAATTTAGCTACGAAAACGTGACAGCCGCGAGCAGTAGTGATAGTGGCTGGGGAGAATCCGCCGCTGCCACAACCGCACGTCTTGCTCTCTTGACAGATCACAGAGTACAGCAAAAGCCGTCCACGACCTTGTCTAGCCCGCTTGACTTGAAGAGCCCTGTGAGCAATTCGAGCTATGCCAGCACGACAGACGACGATGAGGTCTTGACCTTCGATCGCCCAGCTAACAGCTTCGCGAGCTCTCAAAGCCTGAAGAAGCCACTGTCTTCTGCTGCGAGTAGCTATTTTCCATCTGAGACTTCTATCTTAGAGCCATCTATTTCTCGGCGAGTAAGCTCGAAGCATCAATCGTCACCGCTGTCGCAGGTGGCCAATACGCATTCTCCATATACTGAGCCAGAACCACACGACTATACGGAAACGGAGTACTGGGGCTGGGTTATCCTCTTTGTCACGTGGCTGACCTTCACGGTCGGCATGGGAAGCTGTCTGGAGATCTGGAGCTGGGCGTGGGATGTCGGCGAGACACCATATGCACCGCCTGAGCTCGAGGACGACGAAACCCTGCCAATTGTCGGCTACTATCCAGCATTGATTGTCTTGACGGGAGTAGTAGCATGGGTTTGGATCACTGTTGCTTGGATAGGGATGAAGTACTTCCGACATGCCAAGATTGAGGTATGAGGAGTCGATCTGCTGTGCGCCGGCGCATGTTCATTCCACGTGCTTCGCCTCATTTTGGAATAGTCCCTGCAAGTTGGATCTCACTTCTGGTATAGAAAAGTCTCAGCTCGAGATTCTCACTGCCTTCGCGGGCCGTCAAGATGCATCCGGACAGAGGACAATACACCTCCCGCCTGCTGGTGTAACGAAGGGGACGAGCTGCACGTCCTTTGACATCCAGTTTGCCTGCACGGAAGAAGTCGATTGTGTCGGAGCCGTCGGCATCGATGTCTGAATGCTTCCGAGAGACGACTTCATCTAAAGTCGCTAATGATGTAGCCAGCAGGACAGATGTTCGCCATCTCTAGAATATCGGACGAATCTGAAAGCGGCAGCAGATCTATCGGAAGACATATACCTGCAATCTAGATATACCAGAGAGCAGCTGAGAATGGTATGAAAATCTCATATGTCCTTTCTCCTCTCAGGTCATTCAACAGGACCAGACCAAGACACAATGAACACCGTCCAAAATGCCTGTGAACACACTGGGCTCACTACCAAACCTTATGCCATTGCCAAGACCAGGACAAGTGAAAGGCGCATATGGACACGCTTCCCATCCTCTCAGTCTGCAGAGCACCTCCACTTTTACGTATTAAACATGCTGATGAGCGACGATCTGCGTCTTCAAATATCTATCATGTCCAGCCATGACCATTCCTGAATCACAAGATCTTCCCTGCTGTAGCCCCAACTTGAGCCTTCGAACTACACTGCGCCCAAATGATCCTATGCACCAATGCCGTTGACTATTTCGCTCCCACGCAGCATGCCAATGACACTGGAGATGCTGCAAAAATCCTATATCATGGGAGCGAGAGTCAACGGACTACAGCACATGTAGCCATGGCACAGTCTTTGAAGAAGCGATCGCAGAGCAAGCTGTGGATGGGCGAGAAGAGGCATGGCTGCACGCAAGGCCGTTTTGTCTCGATAAACTGCATCTTCGAGGGTCATGCAATAGCTTGAATTCGTTCGTATCGAACTCTGAGCATCTCTCTGCTGAGCCGTTCGACTTGGCGGTTCAACATGAACGCCGTGCATTAAATCAATGGAGGGCTTGTGAGCTTTATGGCATGAAGTGGTAGGCGAGCTTCATCCTACCACTAGGGCTCATCCTCACAGACAGTGCCTGTCTATCCGCAATAGGTACACGGCGTATTCGGAGCGCTCGGTGCATTCGGAGCAGATAATGGGAAGCCACAGGCCTCGAAGACGACGACAGTGCTCGGTCCGGGTATCACAGTCCGATTAACGAGACACGATGTTCTTTCGAGACTTTGCTTTGCAAACTTTCAATCTAGTCTGCAAATCACCCATTTCACCAGCAATGCTCACCACTCGCCCAGGGAACAATATCCTCGAAGGCAAGACTACCCCAGAGACGGCACAATATGTCGACAGCAATGATCTCCGAACAGCATTTGCAGCTCGCATGTCAGCGATGTACAAGGCCGAAGTGCCTCTGTACGGTGACTTGGTCCGCATTGTATCTGAAGTCAACCAAAAAGTGATGACTAGCAATCCTGATATCGCTGGCAACGATAGTGCCGAGAGATTAGGAGTTGAACGACATGGAGCGATACGTGTAGGGACTCCAGAAGAGCTGCGTAACATTCGACGCATTTTTGAAGTCCTTGGCATGCGTGCTGTGGGATATTACGATCTCTCCGTTGCTGGACTGCCCATGCATGCGACTTGCTTTCGACCTACAGACGCAGAAGCCTTGGACAAGAATCCATTCCGTGTCTTCACGACATTACTACGCCCTGAACTCTTAACTTCCGAAAAGGCGAGGAAGTTAGCTTTGTCTTTATTGCAAAAACGTAACATCTTTACGGATCGCCTACTAGAGATCTTGGACTCCATCGACCGCCAACAAGGCCGACTTATCGTCAGTCAAGCCGATATTTTCATCACAGAAGCTCTGAAAACATTCATATGGCACGACACAGCCGCCGCAACTTCCGAAGAATACTTTACACTCAAGAACGAGCACCCGATACTAGCAGACATCGCATGCTTCCGAAGCTCACACATCAACCATCTCACACCCCGAGTTTTGGACATCGACATCGCTGATACTGCTATGAGGACTGCCGGCATGGCTGTGAAAGACACAATCGAAGGACCGCCCAAACGAAAAAACCCAATCCTTCTGCGCCAAACTAGCTTCCTAGCCTTAGAGGAAAGCGTCAAATTTCCCACAAGTTGTCAGAACGACGCCCTCATCACTGGACACCATAAAGCGCGCTTCGGAGAGATCGAAGAACGAGGAGCTGCCTTGACGCCGAAAGGTCGAAATTTATACGATAAATTGCATGCCGAAGCTGCGCGGAAAACGGCACTGATTTCTGGAACCGTGGCAAAAGAAAACACACGACGTGCAGCCTTCACAGCCTTCCCCGATGCTTGGAATGAGATGCGGAGGCAAGGACTTGTATATTCTCGCTATCGCGTGAAGAAGTCTGCACAAACTTTTGAGACTACGGGACCTGACCTCGAGATGTGGATTGAGAGAGGAGTGATTGAAGCCCTGCCGATAACTTATGAGGACTTTCTGCCATTCTCTGCAGCCGGGATTTTCCAGTCTAACCTTCAGACTGAGGCGCAGGCGTCTGATGTTTCGCGTGGCGACGGGGATCTAAAGGGTTTGGAAGCGGCGCTTGGGTGTTCAGTTGTTTCGGCTGAGGAGTTGTATGCCAGGATTGAAGAGAAAAGTATCCTTCAATGCCTAGACGAGCTTCAAAGGTTGCGTTTATTAGCATCGGACGAGGATATAGTACGATAAGGCCTCGGAAGATATAGAGGCACCTTTGCGGCATGTAATGTCTTGACGGGAGACATCGGATTATTATATCATTAGGCCTGCCTTGATTAGGTAGTAGCGATGCGTAGAATCCTCCATTACATGCTTGGCGAACGTATAGCAATGGTCCTCGCCCGACCCTTCGATGCATCCTCGTCGCCGACCTGGGCGCCCGACAAAATTCGAATCTGAGTGCGTAGGTACTCCACCACAATACCATGACCGTGAATCATCCCATTCACTTTCTTCCTCTCACTTTGCTCTATCGCAAGGTCAAGTGCCGTTTTGGCGTGAAGATCCCGAGAAATAAGAGTTGTACAACCCTCGTCCATTTCAAACAAGATCTTGGTAACTTCGATGCAACCCGCGAAAGCAGCGTTATGCAATGGCAATCTGCCTTCAAGATCTTCTGTGACCAGTGTGGTTTTCTCAATGTCTGCGTCGAGTAGGACCCTGGCCAATTCTGGCTGTGCGAGTCTTGCGGCTCGGTGCAAGGGAGTTTCGCCTTGCAGATCTTGCACGCATAATGTCGTCTTCCGCGCATCTGCTTTGACTAGTGCTTTGACCACCTTGTAATCAATCGCGCTGACAGCAAGGTGAAGTGGAAGCTGGCCGTGGCGATCCGCAACGTACAATGCCGGCTTGGAGACTTTTGACTGTGCTAGGACCTTCACCACTTTCAGATGGCCGGACTTGGCGGCCATGTGTAATGCTGTGAGGCCATCCACGTCTCTGAGCACAACATCTTCATCGTGCTGAATGCAATACTTCACGACATCGACAAGCCCAATGCTCGCTGCTCCATGCACGAGGCTGCTCCATCTCCGTTTGAGTTCGCGATATATTGCTTCGGCATCAGGTAGCTCCTGGGTCCAGAACACGCGCTCTTTGCTACCGACGGCAGGCTCTACACCGCATTCGTCGTATTGAATGGCGGCTTGAAACAAGTGAAGACCATCATCAAGACTCAAGGTCCTGAGCAGGATTTTGATCAAATGTCGAAAGATCAGATCATAGCCCTCGGAGATTGCAATTTTGGCAGCTTCGAAAATGAGGTCTTGTTGCCTACTGTGAAGTCTGATGAGTTCCATGGCATGGATGGGCAATGCGCACATCTGCTTCAACGGGCCGGCCGTTGCCCATGTTGAAGTCGCATACTGTAGTAGCGCCATTTGCTTGGTTGTCAGTGGTAAATAGCTCTTGGTGCTCCAGACATCGCTCGATGCTGGCGAGAAGGCACTCGCGCCTGTTTCTGAACTCGGTCGATCAATGATACTTTCTCGATGGTTTTGAGGTATGTAGACGGTGCGATTTCTTGCAAGTTTTATGATTCTTCTGACATCGCACGAAAGACTTCTCATCTCAGCAGCAGAAAGATAGGCTGCGCAAGCCATCGATAATCGTTCGGCTGCCTTGGAGATGCTTGTTCGGAAGCGGCGCAGTCCGAGTGGCATATTGTGCTCAACCAGGAAGTCTGCCACGGACTGATGGATGAACTCTACGGTAGCATGTTGTCCTTTGCCATGGACTCTCAAGAGGAGCTCACAAGATCCCAGCGCCGACGCTTGTAGTTCATCGATGAGTGCGTCGCTGGGCAGATGCTGGCCAGGTCTGAAATGACCGGGCCTGTAGGCTAGAGCTATGGCAAGTTCCGTGAGCGTCAATGGGCGAGAGGCACCGAGAACGTAGTGAAGAGTACATTCTGCAAGTTCGATATCCTCGGTCTCAATTCTGCGTAGCACTCGCACATAAAGATCTCTGAGCGAACAAGAGTATCTCTTCAGTCTTCGGACGACGAAATCTTCTTTGACGTTTGCAACACACTTCAATGCCAGCGAGATCCAGAGAAAGGTGCCGCCATTGTTGGATTGCAGTTGCGCCTTTACGTCTCTGCACGTGTCTTCGCTCCATAGCTTTGTGCCCGCCACCATATCGACCTCTTCGTCGATCAGCTTTCCGAGATCTTTAGTGATCACAGCCGGTGTAATGCTTATCACGGCCATCCACTCGAGTTCAGTCCATCCCGAAATGATCCTTCGACATGTGCCCAGATCCCATGCGTGCGGCCGCGTGAGAATGATAAGCCGCCAATGATGTCTCTCCACGGCAGGGCTTGAGCGAAGCAGTTCTTCTAGCTTGCGGACTAAGATCTTGCGCAATGCCACCTCACAATTATCCAAGGAGTCCAGCAGCAAAGTGAGCTGACCAACCCTGGGGTCTTGCACAACTCGCACAAACAGAAACCAGAGCGTCTCCATATCGTCGAGTCCAGAGTCTCCATGTAACTCCAGGACGCGATGAGCATGTTCGATCAGTAGAGGGCGTCTCGTGAGGATCTGATGCAGCAGTCCTTTCAAAATCGAGACAGCCGTCCTTCGCTGAGGCTCTGCATGGTTGCAGAAGAAGAATGCGAAGGTACTGTCGTCTGCTGCTGTTTCGGATGTCAAGCGTTCGACCAAAAACGTCGCCATGGCTGTTTTCCCGATGCCAGGCTCTCCAACAACCATGAGAAGCTGCGGGTTTGCCTGGTCCCGCCATGCAACATACTCCGGCCTTTCCAGAATCCATTCGCAAGTCCCATGGGCGCGTCCCTTCCGAGCGCGACTCTGAGCTTTGAGGAGATCTTTTTGCGGATCAACGACGAACAGGGCCTCCAGAATCTCTTGCACGCTCTCCGGCGCCACCGGCGGACCACGCTCATCTATGCTGTTCCGACCTCTGGAGGGCAACAGGCGATCCATTCTTTATTCTAAGCGTGTTGCCCAGCTTGGCGATGCATCTGCTGCAGAGAGCTGAAAGCAGAAGAACGGTTGACATCGCGCGCGATCGAACAGCCGAACGAACTTATTCCCCTGCATGGCCAGAGTGCGCGAATGCACGATAAGATTGGCTGCTATCGCAATTCATGTCTTGGCAGTTGGCATTGATGCAGTGGAATGATCGTATTTGGCATGCAGAGGCATGGATGCAGGCTTGATTTCGCATGTTCATCAGGTCGGAGAGTTGCGGTGACCAGGTATGATGCTTTCGAACCCTAGCTTTCAGGAGACCAGCAATGGTGCAGCAGATCCTGATGAGGAGAGATCACGGAATGAGGTGCAGCCGAGAGCGTGAGGTCAGCATGAGTGAGGAGGTCGTACATTTTGGCTGATGAGGGCCTGCGATGAGTACTCCGGCAGTTGAAGTCATTGTGCACTGTATGGCATCGATGATCTTGTCGTTACAACAGAAATGAAGTCGTCAGGGTGGTGCCTCACATGATCATAGCGCAAGGCAGGGTTAGAAGTTAGAAGATGGATGGGAGGAACGGGGCGTCGGTATTGTCGCCGTTTTATTAGACTACCACTTTGGTGAAATAGCGGCTATTTGACTAGAATTCATTTAGAATTTAACTAAAAAAGCGCTTCCCTAGTATTTAGTAAAAACAGCCCTTTCTAGCTAAATTCGCCCTTCTATAGACTAAGTATACCTAGTATACTACGATATACTTAGCTTACTTCCTAGTAAAGAATAGGTATAGAATATAAGAGACTAGTTTTCCTAGTATATCTATAGAAGTAGAAGGTATATATTTAAATTTAAAGAAAGATAATAACTATATCTAGAAACTTCTATAGGCGATAGTATATCTTATAGAGAATAAAGAGGTTTAGAAGAGAGTAATCAGCCAACACTATACACAGAAACAGCCCTAGATTCTCTAATAAACGCTATAGTCCTCCTACTTCTATCTCTACTATCTCTACGACCCTATTCTCTATCTACTACTTCTATATAGTAGGGCCTATATATTCTGTCTCTTCTATATACTAGTTAGTACTATATAACCCTTTCGTAGTCGCTTCTTAGTATAGTTATTATTATAAAGCCGTATCTTCTTAGTTAGCCTATATTATTAGTATAGACAATTATTAAATAGATAAGAGGTTATCGACTCGGCCTATTCGTTACCGCTAGTTATAATAGAGTTACTAGAAGGCTCTATAGTAGCGGTAGAAGTAGAAGAAGCGGCGGTTATTATAGAAGGAGTAGTAAAAGAAGCGGCGGTTCCGAGTTATTATAAAAGAAGCAGTTAGAGAAGACGACGGTTAATTAGATAGCGCCTTACTAGCTCTTAGTATAATATTATTATCGCTCGGCGGCTCTATACTACTTCCGCTTCTAAGGTTAATAACCTAGTTAATCTAGTTATCGTCGTCTATGTTTTTAAAGTAGTCGCTTTCGAGGCCGCTTTAAGGCCGCTATTACTAGTAATTAACTATAAGAAGGGTTATATTAGCAGGTAGATAGAGTAGTAGTAGGTATAAGTAGTATTCGATAAGGATCTAGGAGGAGAGGGAGGAAGGTAGGAGAGTTAGCCTATTGCTAAGCGCTAAGCCCTACCTAAGGCATTAAGACCCTAGCTTTACTCGAGCCTAGTTATATACTAATTACGTATAACCTCTTTAGTCCTAATATACGCTTCCCTTCTAAAGGCCGCGCCCTAGTAGCCGGTCTATGTTCTAATCTTAACCTCTATTACTACTAACTTAGTAGGTCTAATAACTAACTCGCTCTTAAGCTAAATTAAACACTTAACTAACTAATTATGTTATTCTATCTAAACCTTACCTCCGATAATATCTAACTTCTAACTGCGCTATTACTATCGCTTGTAGCAATAAGGGGTTATATAGCTATATAAATTGAAGGCTAGTAACTAATTACAATACGAGCGCACTTTCCCTACTATAATAGGTAGGTATATAGGGTATTATAGCACTGCCCTCGTTCTAAGTAAGGTTGTCCGAGTTCTTTGCGTCTACTCTAAAAGACCTAGAAATGTCCGCTCCGAGGGATTGTTCTTATTATTATAAGAGCTATTATTTACTATCGTAGTTTCGCTAGCCCTAATTAGTTAGATTTAGCAGCCTTTAATTGTTAATCTTATCTTATCTTTTTTTTTAAAAAAAAACACAGTTCGTCTAGTTTCTATAGGTAAAGGCTATTATAAGTGTAATAGTTAAGGTTCGCCTTACTTAAAGGGTCGGAAAGATCGAGGAGTAACCTATTATCCGCAAGATCGACTCTAGCTAGCTTAGCTCTATAGTTTTTGCCTTTAGTCGGTCTATTAGTTAGTCTATTAGTCGCTTAACCTTTTAACTTAGCTAGCGTAGTACAGGTAAGATTGTTTTTATAGATATAGTAGCGATAGCAAGTAAGGTTAGCAATAGTAGCGAGTAGGTAATATTAATAATAGCGGTACTAGTCGTCTTAGCGCTAACTTTACCTTACTTCTAATTTCCTTCTTCGACTAGCAACGCTTTAACTAGCAATATACTCTATAATACTATTACTAATATAGCCGTATCGGCTATCGGTATACTACTAACTCGTAGCGCGACACTATCGCTATTATTATCGTTATCTACGCGCGCGCTATCCCCGCCGACCCCCTAGGCCTTAGAGCCTCGATAGAATAAAGGAATAAGAGAGGGACCTAAATACTAGGAGAAGGGCCTTATAGGGCGCGTTAGTAAAGAGGTAGAATCCTTAAGAGAGTAGGCGATTAGTTAACGCGTTATAGCGCGCTAGTATAGTCTTATTGTCCTAGTTTGCCGGCCTCTAATTAGTTAGCTAATAGCACCCTAGGGGTAGCATTATTCCTAGGCGACATTATAGGCACTTAGCTTTCTTCTTGTCCTTTATACTAGTCTAATACTTATCTAATAACTCGGTTATATCCTTAAACGAGTTCTTAGCCTCCTACGAGTCCTATTTAGGTAAATAGCCTTGCTATCTTAGGAGGTATTCCTTCCTGCCTTGCCTAGTTCGATGCTTTAGGATACGTTCTATAGACTATAGCTCTTTACTATTAGCTAAGACTTCTTCTAACTTAGTAGGCGCTTTATCGCCTTCGCGCTAGTAGTATAGTTTAAGAAGAGAGATATAAAAGGTGTTATAGATAGTATAATAAGGTAGAAGCTATAACTAGTAGGCCTAGCTATTGCCCTTCGGCTCTTAGATACAGAATAGGCTAATGTATCTTAGTGCGAGCTTAGGTTTTGTTTTGCTATTAAGGGATAGGTGTTTGCGGATACGGAGGTTCTTCGTACTAAGCATAACTATATCGCCTTGCTTAAAGGTTATTAGCGTATAGTGTTTGTTATAATAGGCCTTCTAATAGGTCTAGGCCTTTACTAGTTTGTTAGCTATCTTAGCGTAAATTTCTCGCATCTTTTAAACCTTCTTAATAGCCGCTAGTGTCTTAGGGGTTCGTACCGGTAACCGGTGTTTTAGGGGCTTAACGCGCTTCCCTTTCTTTACGCTCGGCCTCGAGCGAGGTAAATAGCTCTTATAGCAAAGCAGGGTTCTAGCCTATTATAGCTATATATAGTAAAACCTTAGTCGATAAGTAAATACTGTTATTATATACGAATTCGGCTAGTTATAGGAGGTTAACCTAGTCGTTAGAGTTCTTATTAATGTAGCTACGCAGGTACTGCTATAGCGTAGCATTCTGCCTCTTAGTCTAGCTATCTGTTTGTAGATAGAAAGCTATAGATAGCCGATACTTAAGTCTTAGCTATAGGTATATCTTACTCTAATAGTAAGATATAAATGTCGACCCTCGGTTAGAGACTATCCCCTTAGGGGTCCCCTAATAGCTATAGAAGATATTATTCTATAGTGACTTAGCTAAGTTAATAGCCGTCTAATCCTTCCGAGCGGAGATATAGTAAGTACCCTTAGTAAATCGGTCTATAACGACTAGTATAGCGTTAAAGACGTCTCTGCTTCCTCTTCGCTTAGTAGAGGGAAGACCTATAATAAAATCTATTATAAGCTCTACAAATAGCTTCTTTAGAATAGGGAGTAAAGACAACTCGCCGAATAGTAAGTGCTTTAGTGCTTTAATACGCTAGTATACTACGCAGGTCTATACGTATTCTTTTATATACTATTTACTATTCGGCTAGTAGTATATATATAATAGTAGCTCGTACGACCTCTCTATGCTATAGTAACTAGCGAGCTTACTATTATAGTGCCTCTTTAAAAGCTCTTATCTAATCGATTGTTTAGCGGGGATATAGTATCTACCCTTAAACTTTAAGTAACCCTTATCGTCGATCGACTAATTGTTATTACTCTTACTAGATCGAGTCGCCCGTCTACTTATAAGCCTATTAATACGCCCGATAGCAAAGGCGTCCCTCTACTAAGCACGTAATAGCTTATCTATAAACGATTAACTATCCCTATTTGCAAGGTTATTTAATAGTACCCGTGCTATCGAACGAGGTACGTATTATATATATCTAATAGCACTAGTAGCCGGATTAACTGCAATCTCTTCTATAGTGCTATCGCTATAGATAGTAATATCTTTAATCGAGTCGTTATAGCTCGAGCGATCTACGTCCTTTTTAACGTATACTAGAAGAACGATAACTCCGCTATAGTATTTATTACCGCCGCGGGGTCTAGAGGTCTACTTATCCTACGCTTGCTTTATAGCAAGGTCTATAGTAATTTTATACTATAGGGTTAGAAACAAAGAATTAATATATTAGGTCTCGCTATCGTAATTAGGTCGCCTCGATAGACTATTAGTAGGGTTACTTACGTCTAGCCGATATAATATATTAAAATCGAACCTAGCGAGGTAGACGGCCTATCTAGCCTATCGACCTATAACCCGTATAACCTTAGTAATCCTACGCAGGTTGTTATAGTCTATATAGACCTAGATAGGGTATTAAGCACTATCGAGATAATAGCGCTAGTACTTAAAGGCCTCTATAATAGCTAAGAGCTCTTACTCGTAAATCTCGTAGCGGCGCTTAGTATTAATTATCTTCCTTAAGAAGAAGGCAATCGGGTACTAATAATAGTCCTTATCCGACTTCTAAGATATAATAGCCGAGATAGCGAACTATAAAGCGTTAGTCTTAATACGAATCTGTTTGCTTAGTATAAAATAGTATAATAAGGGGACTTTAGTAAAGCGCTTCTTTAATCTCTTAAAAGCGGCTTATACTCTATTAGCCTATTTGAACTCTCTAGATAGATTGGCCTTAGTTTTAGTAAGCTTAGTTAATAGCATTATATGCCTCGAATAGCCCTTAATAAAGCGGCGGTAGAAGTTAGCAAAACCGAGGAATAATTAAAGCTCTTTAATAGACGTAGGAATAGGCTATTCGGTAATTGTATTAATCCGATTAGGGTTAGCCTTAACACTATTAGTTAATACGAGGAAGCCGAGGAAGGCTACCTCCTTAGTAGCAAAGGTACATTTAGAGGGCTTGTAATACAAGCTACAAGCCCGTAGGCAGTCGAGCACCTTATAGACTATAGCCTAGTACTCCGCAATATTAGGTAAATAGGTATAAACTAGGATATTATCTAGGTAGACTATATAGAGGTAGTCTAATAGGCCTAATAGGGCCCGATTAATATAGGACTAGAATATAGCCGGGGCATTAGCCAAGCCGAATAGTGTAACTAAGTATTTGAAATAGCTATAACGAGTACAAAAGGCTGTCTTCTATTTATCGCCCTTACGAATACAGATGCGGTAATAGGCGTCCTTAATATCTAATATAGTATAGTAGTAGGCACTAGAAAGGCAATCGAGGGTCTTATTAATAAGCGGAAGTAGATAGCGGTCTTTAATAGTAATAGTATTAAGTCTACGGTAATTAACGTATAGGCGTAGGCTACTATCCTTCTTTAGTACGAACAGGATAGAGGCGCTAGTAGGGCTGTTACTATACCGTATCCGGCTATTAGCTAGATTTTCCTCTAGATACTTACGTAATATAGCAAGCTCTCGTTTACTAAGGTTATAGAGGGGACTAAAAGGAACCTCCTTGCCCTCTATAATATTAATCTTACAATCCGTCTCTTTAAATATAGGTAATGTCGATGCTAGGTAGTATTTAAATATATTAATATAGGTCTCTCGAATAGGCTCTAGTATACGCCCGAGCTGTTTAGAGTCTATACTATTAGGGGGCGCAGGTTTATCGTTATTACTACCGAGTAGGTTAGTAGTCGGATTAGCTAAGGCGGGTATTAGGTTACTAATAAACAGGACCCTAATATCGTTAGGGTACTCGCTAGCGTTAATATATTTAATATCCTCCTTCCTAGCGATTCCAAATCGCTACTATTAGCTGCCTAGGTCTATAGCTACGGCGTAGTGCTTAAGAACAGGGTTTCCGAGGACAATATCGGATAGGAGGTTATCTATGTCTACTATATAGGTAGTAAAATCTAATAGGCGCTTATTGCCGAGGTCGTCTTTTAGAACTATAGGAATATAGTAGGCTCTATAGGTTAAGTGCCGAGCGTTATTAAACTAAGTAAGGGTTAGCAGGTTAGCCCTATTTAGTTGTCGAAGGTCTAATTGCTTAGCTAGGCGATAGTTAATAAGGGCACTAACTGAATTTCCTAGATCTAGTATAACCTTAGTCTTATAGTTAGTTCTATACGTGTCCTATATAAGACAGGTACGTATAATAGCTAGTATAATATCGATAGTCTTACGCCGTACGAGGCTAATAGTTAGTACGGCGCTTATTCTTTTTTCGAAAGTTAGCCTATAGGGGTAGCGTTAGCTACTAAAAGGTGTTTCTTATATTCGGCGGAAGTACGGTTAATCCGGGCCTAGTCCCTAGGTTTGTCGCATTAGCCTAGTAGATAGCTAGTGCTATTATAGTTAAAGCACTTCAATCCGGTTAGTAGATTGCTATAGCTCTTATTATTAGCAGAGCGGTTAGTACTATAGGGATATAAGCCCCTTCCTCGGCCCCTATTACGGCCTCCTCTATATAGCCGCCGGCTACGGCCTCTTCTACGGTCGTTATTACTATTCCTATTGTTAGCGTTATTGTCTTAGTAGGAACCTTAGTTTCCTCCGCGGGCACTACGGTTACTACGGTTAGTACTAGTTAGTTAGATCCTCGACTCTAGCTATTACTAAAGCTAAACAGCTCGTTTAGCTATTTCTACTTCGACTATAAATTAAATGCGTATTAGATTAGCCTATTCGAATATACGGCGGCGGTCTAATTTAAGGACTAATTCCTATCTTAATTTAGGGCGTATTTCGGAGATCTATATAGAATTAGTTTTAGCCGGAAGGTTATCCTCGAGGGTCTTTAAATAGGCTTTAAATAAGCGAGCTAATTAATTAGTCTTTTGCTTAGCTCGAAGGTACTAGTCCTAAGCGTATTATTGCCTTAGTATAGGGTTTCTAAGGGTGTCTAGCATAATAGTCTTATAGGTTTTCTACTAAACGGTAGCCTAGTTACTAAGGGAATCGAAATAATTATCCTAAGTGCGTTTTAGGTCGCTATTAATATACTATATAGCGTATACGACTAAGGAATAGTTATCTAGTAGCGCTCTTAGTGCGTTGCGCTAGTTAAGTTTATAGTTACGAATATAGTCGTTATACTACTTTCGACTAGAGCTATTAAACACAGTGCAGTCCTTAAGCTTAGTATCCTTCTTCTAAACTAGGACGGATAGTAAGGAAGGCCCTACTATCGGCTTAGTATTAGTTGTTAGAGCTTCCTATAGGCGGCGGATTTCGAGGAGGTTGTCCTTTAGCTATTGTTCTTAACGTAAAGCAGCGAGCCTGTTTTAGGTAGCTTCTTAAAGTCTCGCTACTAGCTAGGGGCTAAAGGCTAGTTAGCTATATCGACGGTTAATAATATTGCTAAGAATGTCGTTAACGGGCAACGATGTTAGGATACGCTTTATAGAGCGGAGACGGACACGATTCTAGTATATAAAGATAATTGATTGTTAGTTAGTTACTAGCCTAGGAAACTATATATATTAATCGTCCTAATCTGCGGTAGGATCGATAGTATCCGGAGCAGGATCGGCCGCACTACTATCTAAACCGTAATAACCTCCTCCCTAAAAGGAAAGACTTGTACGCCCTCGTATATAATGCGCCGCCTAATGCTTCTTAGTACTATATCTGCTAATACTAATACTTATGCTATTTGCACTATATCCTATTAATCGTGTACTAATACTTATACTAATAGGTAACTTCTATACTATATCCTATTAGTCGTATACTAATACTTATACTAATAGATGCTTTCTACTGCGCTTAGGGGTAGATAGCGACCCGTCGTCGGCCTAGGCGTTAAGGGCATCGCGCTTGCGCTTACGCTTCGACTCTAGGGTCTCCGTAGAGGGCTCTAGCCGAGTAACGGTCGGTGCAATAGTAGCCTTCTTACGGAGGACGTATAGATCTATCTTCTTAGCGATGCTGTTATATAGGCCTATAACCTTAGCTATATACGCCGCCGTCTCGTAGGTAGTGTCTAGCGCCGCGTTAGGCATTATCTTCTCCGTAAGCTTACTAAAATCGATTAAGCCGTCGCTATAGCGGGCGTCTAGGTCTAAAGTGTATTTGCCTAGGTATCGATCGGTTACCTCCTATAGGCCGTTAATCTCCTCTTTAGTAGCATTACTAATACTACCGCCGAGAATTGCTAGCGAATCGGCCGGAACTAAGGCGACGGTAGGTAGGTTACTAGTAGTATCGTAGAGAAAATCGTCCGCGAGGAGCGCTATGTTTTGCTTGCCGGTCTAAAGCGCGACCTATACTACTACGCGGTTCTAAGCGGCCGTTACTAGTATTATATCTCTACTATCCTTTATCTACGCTATAAGGTAGTCGTAATGCTTAGCCTATCGATATGCGAGAAGTGCGTTCTAGTTAAGGGAGCGGTTAGTAAGTATCGTCTAATTAACTACTAGTTATAGGCGGCCTCTAGCGCCGCTTAGAGCGTAAGGGGGCAGGGTCGGAAGTAGCGGCAATTTAAGGTCTACCTACTCGATCGCGCTAGTAAATATAGCGGTATTTTCGGTATTATTACTCTCCTTACGCGACGGCGGCGGTAGTAGCGGCATGCTATAGTTGCTATCTACGCGTAGTCGTATACGACTTAGCTTGTCGGCCTCTAGCTATTTATTAACGCGGCTGCCTCGCGACCCGTTGTTTTAGCTCCGCGACGGAGGTAGGGCGGCCTAAGGTAGAATCTTACCGAAAGTAACGGCGTTCGTAGTGTTACCCTTATCTAGCTTATAGTTATCGTTAGGAATAAGGTAGGAAGATACCGGGTCCTACGTCTCGTCGACGTTGTACTAACAAGCGCTCTTGTTACGATCCGCGAGCGAATTAACTACGTTATCTCTCGTAGCTGCTAGTACAAAGGCGTTAGGCACCGGTTGCTTATTTATCTTCTTCTTAGGCTAGTTCTTTAAGATTCCTAAGGGCACTCTAAAGCTAGCGAGTAGGTTCGCTATAATCTTATCTATATAGGCCTTAAATAGGTTACTTATATAGTCCTTATCTCTAAAGGATAGCTATACGATCGCGTCCTAATCGACGGCGATCTTCTTATCGAGAGTAAGTATAGGGATCTTCTTAAGTTTAGCCTCGGCGTAGCTTATATACTCGCGATATCCTACTAGAACCTAAGGATATCCGTACGATTTGTATATTACTATATCGTCGTATATCTTATTAGGGTCGACTAGGTCGGCGGTATAGCCCTCTCCCCGTAGGGAATAGACGCTATATACGCAGACATAGCGCTAATAGTAATCCTTAACGTCCTAAGTAACCGCCGGTTCGCCTAACTAGCGACGCTACGGTAATAGGAGACCTTAAGCGTTAAACGTCGTTAACTAGTGTTACTATAGCTATTCGGCGCTAATAAGGCTAGCGACCTTTATATATATTAGTATATAGACGCATTAGTCGCTAATTTGCGCGTTTTCTAGAGAGAAGCGAAGCGTAGAGAGTCGACCTATAATAGGGTCGAACAGGAATTAGTAGACTAGAGCGTTAGTAAGATCGGCCTTACTGCCCTTTTCCTAGGCAATTCTCGTACTAACCTTACGGTCGACGCCTTAGGTGCGATAGGTAATATCCGAACCGTCGACGGCGCGGATATATAGGGTAGGGCGTCTATTACCTATAATAGCGACAATGTAGTCGAACGGAAGTGTCTCTTCGACCTAGTTATAGGCTGCAATAAGCGGGAGCGCTAGTAGATACTATACGTTTCGCATAAATTAACGGACGGCGAGACCGATCGCGTAATATCGTAGAGGCGGTAGTTACGCGAAGAAGCGGTAGTCGGTTAGAGGCTAATCGTCGACGGCGTCCGGTCCGTAGCGTAAGTACGCGGACTAAAACGTTACTAATCGCGGGAAAATTCCTCTAAATATAAGGGTGCGTTCTGCTATAGGATCGGTATAATTAGGAAGATCGTACTCGTTGTCCGGATAGTTACACTTCTCGATTAACTCTAGCGTACGGAAAATAGAGTAGTCGAGTTCTAGGCCGCTATCTAGGATATAGAAGGTCGTAACTAGCTTATCGTATTCGCGTTCCTAAAGGGTAGCGTCTACGTCGTATACCGGTTGCGCGGTATAGTAATACAGTTCGGTAGGGATCTATATTAGGTTGTCGTAATATAACAACTTTAGATAGAGCGGGTAGAGCTTTAAGCGCGCCTAAATATGTTCTACCTACTAATCGTAAGGCTTGTTTAGGCGAAATAGCTCTAGTAAGGCACTGTTTACGTCCCGTTTAAATAAAGCTTAAAAGATATATTACGCTCTGTCGTAGTAATAGTTACCGTAAAACTCCTTATTGCCCTTAATACCTATAGACCGGATTCTAGCTACTAAGGAGTTGTACTCCTCCGCTTCTTTTAGCTAGCGGATACAAGCGGCCTCTAGCGTTTCCGACTATCTAACGAAGCCGCGCGTTCTTAACTCGTCGATAGTGCGCTAGTACTAAGTAAATTCGGCGTCGCGCCGAAATTAGTATAATTAGGGCCGACGACCGGGCGAAGGTAGGGCGAAATAAATAATTCGCTTAGCAATTATATCGTTAGTTAGTAGTCTCGATCGTAATAGTTAGAGTACTAGCGGTAGCGCCTCTAGGGACGTAGGTCGTAGGCGAGAACGCGTAGACGCCGGCTAAGCGCGTAATCGAGATATCGGTAGGGCCTACGAGTACGAGAATAGCGCTTAAGATCGTAGCTACGGTATAGGTAATAACAATTTCGGTAGTACGGCTAGGAACTACGGAGATAGCGGCGGTAAAGTCGATTATTATTACGCTAAAGTCGATTGTCCTAGCAACTTCGGCGGCAGCTACGGAGACCGCGGAGGTAAAGTTAATTGTCCTAACGATAATAAGATCGCCGGTAATGCTTATAACGTCGACGTACGCTCTACCTACGGTCCGTTATCTATCGAATATTCTAGGCCTATTAACCGAGCGCGTGCTTCCTTAAGAGCCTCGTTAAGCGTCTTACGTACGCTTTCGTGTCTGTCCCTTAGAGCTTCTAGTGCGTCTAGCCCTATATCGGCGGTAGGGTTATACTAATTATAACGCAAATAATAGGCATCGCCCTCGGTATAGTCCCGTAGGTACGCGTAGTTAGGTCGATAGCGCTAGACGTACTCTCCCTCGATTGTATCCGTAGTATTAGCGCTCTTAGGTACGAAGTCCTACGTATCGAGGTATAGGTTCTACGACTAAGCCGGGTTATCGCGCTAGATAGCGTCGATCTTTTAGAAGATCTAATAGCCGCGAAGTAGCGGAGTGTCCTACTAAGCGCCGTCGAATAGATAGGCCGCTAACGTCGCGCTCTAATTGCGCCTAGTCGTAAGCGATTCGATAGCGCTTCTCTAACTCGCTTTCGTAAAAGAGTAAGTCGGGTTCGCTACTACGATAACCGCTAGCGCGTAGGCGCGTAAGTAGGTAAAACTCGCATCGCGCGGCAGCTTAAGGGCTAAATTAGGGAGGATTAGTCTCGCGTTAGCGAACTAGCAACGCTAGGCCGTATTAAATTATCTAATCGTTAGGCTAGTATTGTTTAATCCGGGCTCGTTAGGATAGGCTATAAAGTAGTCCTCTATTTCTATCTAGTCCGCCTTATTCTTACCTTAATCGTCCTCTAAGTTAGTACTATCCCGCTACGCTTTATTCTCCTCCTAATTACTATCCGGCTCGCCCTTATCGGCGTCGTTTCCGCTACCCTTTTCTCTAGCATTTTCCCGATCGCCGCTCCGCTCGTTACTATCGGCCCTATTCTCCCTAGTATCCTAACTAATATCTTCCTAACCGGCGTCGAGTTCGCTATCCTTAGGGTCTTTAGTAACCTCTAGGGTATAGCTAGTAACAAATAGGCTATCGTTAGGGGCGACGCGGCGCTTAGCCTCGCGGTCGGCGAGTATCTAGCCGTAGTATTCTACGCCTCTATTAGTAATGTAATAGTATGCGCCGTTACGGAGAAAGACGTAGCTGTCTATAACGAGTGCCTCGGCAGCTAGGAAAACAGAGTAGGTCGGCTAAGCAAAGGCTTTAGCTACCGCCGAGTAGAGAGTAACGAGCTATAGGTCGCCTAATAAAAGACAGGCTAAGATCTGCCTACGGGCTTCGGCGGTTTCCTAGGGCATTTCCTTCTTCTAGCGTAAGTAATAGGGGGGATCTCGGCCTCCTTCGTAGTAACGATAGCCTTCCTTTCCGGTCTCGGTAATTATAAACAATCCGTTTCCTATATCCTCTAAAAGGCCGTCGGTATATATTAGGCTTATTCTAACGCTAACCGTCTAAGTCGGTAGGCCGGCAATTTTCGTAATATATACTTTAACATCGTCTACTATAAACTATACGTCTTCTCTAAAGGAAACGCCTACTACGAGAACTTGCTTTTCTTATATTTACTATAACGGTTCTCCTAGAACCGGCTCTATCGTAGGCGCCTCTAATATCGCGCTCGCCGAGCGAAACTAAATATCGACGTTCTACTATAAAAAGGCAAGGAATATATTCTAATCGAGAATCCGGGTTAGGATATTAAAATTAATGCTAATAGTACGGATAGGATAGCGACTATCGGCAACTCGGGCCGGTTACTATCTACGATAACGGTTAGGGTCTAAGATAGCGCGGTAGGAATAGGTTAGCTGCCGGTATAAGCGCGTTACGACTCCGTAGGAGCCGCGTTACCGCGCTAGCGCTCGGACCGACGCGGCTACGTTTCGTCTAAAAAAGGCTAACGATAGCGCGTTTTCTAGACTACTCTTCTAATACTCTTCTAAGGCGGTTGCTCGTCTTCGGGATGCGCTTACTCGAACGCCTCGACTAATTCTCGCGTAGCTTCTAGATTATCGATATCGTACTAAACGTTATAGGCGTCGCTATAGCCGAGCTACTTAACTAGAAACTAGCGGATCGGCTTACTACGGCGAACGATTATACGTCTATCGAGCACCCTCTCTATCTCGTAAGAATCTCCTTCGTTATAATCGCTAAGTACTTCTTCTATAGCTACTAGCGGTAGTTCGTAATTGGCCTTTCGTCCGAAGGGATCTAGCTCCGACGGGGCCTTCTTAAGATACGCGATAGAGATTACTAGATAGATTTTTATAATCGGCGGCAGCTTAAGACGGTATACGAGCCGACCGATACGCTTAAGTACCTTAAATAGACCTTCGCGACGATAGCCGAACTTCCGTAATTGCCCTAGAACCTTGTAGCCCGAATAACTAAGCCTAACGGAGAGCTTAAGTATAACTTTGTCGCCCGGACGTAGTATTAGTAGCTTGTGCTTAGCGTTATATCGTTCTTTTATCTTTATCGCTCCCTACGCTATCGCATCCTAGACTTCCTTCTAGATCCTACCTCGGGCTACCGCTAATTCGTTAGGGTAATCGTCTAAGTATATAATCGAGTCTAGGTTCGTACGCTTCCCTATTACGATTTCGTTAGGCAACTATCCAGTTATAGCGCTACGGGAATTGTTTAACGTAGCCTAGAGAGAAGCGATATACTACGTCTAATCTTCGCCTAGGTATTCGGAGAGCTAGTATCGAAGTGCGGTTTTAACTGTCTAATTTGTTCTTTCCGATTGCCTATCGGTTTAGGGGTAGTATACTATAGAAGTTAGTAGCTTAGAACGCAATCGGTCGAAGACACCTTTTATAAAGCCTAAGAGCTAACGCAGATCTCGATCGGCAATTATTACTATAGGGAAGCTTATATCTATAAGGCAGAGGTAGTCGATATACGCTACGCCCTATTATACTGCCTCCTAATCTTTACGACCTACGACTATCGCTACCTTTTTAGAGAATTTGTACGTAGATATAAGGATAGTATCTATGCTACTAGGACTAACTAGCAGCGCCGTTACTAGATCTACCGTAGCGGTATAGAAAACGCCTCTAGTCGGCGGGATAGGTTACAATTCGCTATATAGCGTATAACGCTACGTTTGGATTAAGAGGCACTGCTAGTAATAGTCGATATATTTGCGGAGTTTCCTACTTATACCCTAGATATAAAAAGACGCTTAAAGCCGGTCGTAGCAGCGATAGAACCCTTAATAGTACCTATCGTCGTACGCTTACGCAAACACGTCTTTAACTATAGACTAAGGGATATACAAACGCTCGCGACCTGCCGTAGATTCGCGGTAGTAGAGCAGGTCGTCTCGCTTAAAGAACTTAATCCCTAAGGGGTTGCTAAACTCGTCCCTAGCGAACGGGTCCTTGCCTTTATCGTACGGAACTAGGTCTTTCGTAACGGTAGAGATATCTACTCTATCGAGATATAAGCGCTCGAGCGCGTTACGCGCTCGCGTACGGCGCACTAGTCGCTATACTATCGACTAGTAGTCGTCGTGCTCGTACGCTAGCGAAAGCTTACGCTTAAATGCCGGATCTATCTCTACTAGGATTGTATAGAACGCCCCTAGACTAAATAAACCGCCGTACCCGTAGTACGTAAAGGGATCTAGATTTTCTGCCTCCGGATCTTTCTTAGGGAATTCGAGGTCGCCGAGAAGGCGACTAAGAGCGTCTAGAACTAGGTAGATGCGGCCTAGGCGATATACTATACTAATACGAAACTAGGACAGGTATAGGGATGCCCGTACTAGCTTAAGGTTCTGTTTGCCCGTATCGGTCGTCGTAGTTAGCGAGACCGAGTTAGTAAGGCCTACTACGGCGTAGTAATCCGTAAAAATCGTAGTAGGGTACGCTAAAGCGTGTATTAAATAGCCGATTTTTCTTACTATCTAGACAATCCTAGAGTATTCTAGCTCGGTTAGCTAGTACCTTTTCTCCGCGTTACTTAATCTACGGCTAAGAAACAGAATCGGCTAGATACGGTAGCAAGGGAATAGTTGCGCTTTACCGTATTCGTCGAAGAGCGGCTCCGGATCGCCCTTAACGTAGTAGACTACTACGCTATACCCGAACTCCCTCGAGGAGTCTATATTAGCGTAAAGTCGTCTAGAGTAGTCGAAATGATAGAGAAACTTAGGCGATCTAAATATAGACTAGAGGTAATTAAATGCCTTAACTAATTCTAGGCGATGCTCTAGATTCCTCCCTAATAGAGTCGTCGCGACGAGCCGCCGTCTTCTATTGCCTATTAGTAGGGCTCCCTTAAGCAATCTAGTCTTCTCGGCCTATAAAGGCGCGGCTATCTACGCGTAATAGGGTATATACTAACAGAGCTAGTTAGTTAAGCTAAGGTAGTATTCTAATTTCTAGACGGACTCCGGGAACTAGAGCGAGGTAATCGCAGCGATTTTCTTATCGCTCGTCGCGAGACCTAGCCTACTAACGTACTAGCCTAGCAATATCGCTAACGGGAAGCCGAGAAATGTCTTCTTCGGACTAATACTAATAGATATAGCGTCTAGTAGGCGAAAGACCTCCTCTAAATAGCGTAGATACTCCTCTAGCGTCCGCGAGAACACTACGATATTATCGATATATACTCGAGCGAAACCCCGACAGTCGCGTAGGATACGATCTAGCTTCCGCTAAACGAACTAGACACTGTTCGAGTAGCCTATAATAGCTACGTTAAACTGCTCCTACCCGCGGTAGGTATTAATCGCTAGCTTATAGCGATCTTCCTTACGTACTCCCTATTAGTAGAAGAATGTTAGGCAGTCTATAGTGCTAATGTAGTTACATCCTACTAGGAGGCCGAATAGGTCGGCTTAGAGCGGAATCTAGTAGCTGTCTAGTATAGATATATAGTTTAGGGCGCGAATGTCTACTACCGCCCTAGGCTTATTAACGTTGCCGCCCTTCCTATCGGGTACGCGCTTCTAAACTACAAATACGGGGAACCCGAAGGGTATTAGTTCGGTAGTGAACTCTATTTTGCCCTAGTTATAGAGATCTTCGTATATCTTGTCGACTACTTCCCGATCTCGCTTTCCTAAATTAATTACCTTTAGCGGAGGGAGCTTGTTAAGGTAGTTAGGGGTTATAGGAATCGGTATATATTTAGACTCGGGGATGTTAACAATCGTACGCTAATCCGTAAAGAGCTTAGGATATTTTTCTACTACTACGGCGATTGCGTTAGGCCGATCGGGCGCGCTATAGATAGTTATACCTAAGTCGTGCTTCTACTCGAGCTCGGCTATTGTTATTAGCGCGTTTGGATTTAGCGCGGCTAGCCTATAATCCTCGGCGTCTACGTAAAAAGCGCCTTCGAAGGTAGAATCTAGCAGCGTACTAATTCGCTAGCCGGCCTTTAGAAGTGCTTCGGAGGTAGAATTATTACGGACTTGCGCGTACGAGAAGGACGAGTCTACTAACTAGTTATATACCGACACTAACGGCGGCGATCTAGTAGACAATCCCTAGGTAGATCTATATAGTTGCAGCACTAATCCTACTTCTAGTAAGAAGTCGCGTTATCGTAGTAGATCGCCGGCAAAATTGACTAGGACTATAGTTACCGAACGAGGTAGGAGTAGGACATCGTTTACTACGCGGACAGGGCGATTTAAGACTAGTTTACCCTTTTTCCGCTTTACGCTAACCTTAAAGGTAGCGTTGCCCTAATTAGCTACCGTAACCTTCCTCGCTAGTACGTTAATCTTTATGCCTTTAATAGCGACCGCGTCTATTCCCTATAGGACCTTAGCCTTTAGACTCGAGACTAGGTAAACCTCGCGGACTATATAAGCGAGCGCTACCGTACCGTCCGCACGCTACGATAGTATATAAAAATCTAACTAAACATACTCGGATATAGCCTACGCTCCTACGATATCCCTAATTTTAAGCGGCTTACGAAGATAGAGAATCTAGATATCGGGGCGCTACTAAAGTACGAATGCTTTATCGGCGAGAGTTATAGTACAGCCGGTATCTAAACAAATCTACTCTATAGCGCTCTAGGGCGAAAATCGGTAGGGAAACGTTATATACTAAAAGTTACGAAAGGTATAGCTGCGCTATACTAACGGCAGCGCTATAGATCGGTAAACTATAGGGTTGTCTAGCAATCTTTGCTATATAGGCGGCGGCGGCGCTAATTTCTTCGAGTAGCCGGCACGAATGTAATAATGTAAGAGATTTCTCGACGCGAATTCGTAACTATATATCTTATAGATATAGGCGGACGAAAGATATAGACGAACACTAGAGGGGACCTTAATTTCTTAAGGGACTTCTGCCGCGAGCGAGAGAGGAGTGCCGATGCCGCTAAAGTAGGCACTATACTCGGACTAATACGGGTCTAAATAATATGCATCTTCGCCTAGGTCGCCGAAGTAACCTTACTTAACGGGTTAGGAGTCGTCCGCGTCCTACGACCGGTCCTATAACTGTTCTAGGTTAGCGTCCTCGGCCCTATAATAGGCCCGTTTAGAAGGAATCTGCTCCGGGGCTTCCTCGCTACCGAAGTGCGCTTATTAACGATTATTCTAGCGCGGCTTTATATTAGCGGCCCTATCGAGGCGCTTTAGATCCCTCTAAGGGAAGAACTTCTTCTATAGCTCGCTTCCGCTTACGTTAGATTGCTAATTGTTCTAATAGTAGTTATTAGGACGATTCTACTATTTGTTAGTATTAAAACGGGCGCGATACTCGCCTAACGATCTAGTTCGGCTAGGATTATCCTTCTAATTCCGAGCACCGTCGGCTCTCCTTAGTAGATTATCGCGACCGACTCCCTAATAGTTAGGCTAGCGACGATTCTTACCTCCGGTAGCTATCTACTCCTATATATAGAACTTCTTCTCGTAGGCTATAACGAATTCGTCCGTCGTCGTATCCTCGTCTAGTTCGAATAAAGCCTCCTAGAAACGCGGCTCTAAACGGCGATAGGCCTATAGGATCTATAGTTCTTTACCGAAGCTAGCGTCGCCCGCTAACCTTATCGTTATAACAATATAGTCCGTAATCGACTTCCCTACTCTAACGTCCTTCTACCTATACGACTGCTAGTTAAGTAGCTTTATCGCCTTTACTACCGAAACCTTCTAGCGCTTGCTAAGCTTCTCTTGCTAACGCTTAATGCCGTACCCCTTACAAAGATAGCGGCGATCTTAACTAGAAATCTGCGCCTAGTACTAGGTCTATATAATTCCGCGGAAACAAAGGGAAATATTAAAGCAAACCTCCTCTAATCCTACGATATATATATAGTCCTTAGCCGCCGAGATAAAGGCGTATACCGATCGGTAGGTTATTTTATTACCTACTAAGGCGTAATCGCCGTCGCTGTATTCTATTATACTTAGCGTCGGGTCGAAGAATCCTAGATAGGCTAGATCGAACCTAGGATAGTACCGATAGTCGGCCGGTTCTTCGGAGTCTAATTTAGACGAGGAACGATCTCTATAATAGCGATAATAGCGAGCCCGGCGATGCGCGCCGTGTTTTCCGCTATAGTAGCTATTATCGTCGCTCGACGAGCTATTAGATAGTAAAGGGGAACCGCGAGCGCGATACTTTCCCTTCCGGTTCTTACGCTAATAACCGGGATTTAGCTCGCTATGCTCCGTATAGCTATCGTATCGGTTAGCGTCGTACGAGCTACTATTTTGCGTATAAGGGCCTAGGGTATAAGCTTGCTAGTAACGTTACGAAAACTTTTTTTCTAATCGCGTCGATCCTATCGATCCTGTCGATCCTAAGCGATCCTAAGCGATCCTAAGCGATCCTAAGCGACCGAGTCGCGACCCGACTCGCGCCTAGATCGCTTAGGATCGATAGGATCGACGCGATCGACGCGATCGACGCGATCGATAGGATCGACGCGATCGATAGGATCGATAGGGTGAATTTTTGTATATATAGGATCGCTCTAGGTCGCTCGTAGTCGTAGTCGTTAGTAGTATTTATACTATTCGTATAGTGCTATATTAATACTTATCGACTCGTCGACTCGGTCGTATTAGTCGACTCGGTCTAAACTAGAATATGCTAGTAGTACTATAGTTTCAAGTGTATTACTATTATATTAACCGTCGTTACTATATATCGCTGCATCCTGTCTTATACGTTCTCTATAAACTATAAAATCATTCTTCGCCGCCTTAGTATTATTGTCCTCTATGTTTCGGAGGTGCGATTTCTATATACTCTATACGGCACGTTGCCTTTTTATTACTCGCCCGTAAGCCTTTACGGCTCGCATTTCCTTATCCTCCTATTCCTCGTCGTAAATTGTGTTATACGTCTCGAAATCAACTATACTATTAATATAGCGAGTCCTATATAGGGCGCCTTCGTCTACAGATACGGCGTACAATGTGTAATAGACTAGTAGTAGGCTATACACCCGTCGCCCTTTAAGTCTACTATAGTACGGTAAAAGACGCCGTAGCCGGATTATCGTTAGACTATACGTATCCTTGTACTCGCTCTTATCGTTAATATAGTCGTAAAGCTTAACAAAAACGCCTATAACGGGCCTCCGTTTCGTCCTAAGCCTCTTCCTATATTTAATTCCTATTTCTATATTAATCGAGATTACGTACTTTAGTTAAGCTAGTAGGCGACCGCCGAATCGAACCGCTAATTTATTAGGTGTTTCTATATAATTGACGTTGTATTCCTATACCTATATAAAATCATAACGTCTATTACCGTAGAGCCCCTCCTAGTTTGGTATATATCTCGCGAAGTCGGCTGCTACTGCGTTAGGATATTCTATATCCTTACCCGTAGGCTTCTAGTATCGGATTCCACCGTAGAAGCAGATCTCTATGTCTAGGACGTATATACAGTCCGTTACGATATCGTTAGGGTCGGCTACGGTGCTTAATGCGCTATTCTTATCGTAGGCACCCTGTTGCCGTACGAATACCGCAATCGCTTATTAGAAGTCGCGACCTAAGTTCTCTTCTATTGCAGCTATAGCCTCCCTTATCGTAATCTACTTAACCGATTTCTTTCCGTCCCTCTATTTCTCAGGCTAGTATCCTAGGATGTCCTCTACTAGCCGTACTACAGTTAGCATTATTAGCTATTACGTATACTCCTTAATAGTGCGAGCATTTGCAGGGATTGCTATATATTCTTTGTCGTCTTCGGCCTGTATGTTTAATCTGTTAGCATCGCTATTTAGTATACTTTCTTCCTAGCTAGGCTTCTTGTTTATTAGCCGAAATGCAAGCTTTAGTAGTTTATAGTATTTGTGCTCGAAATGGCTAGTATTTAAGTCTAGAAGATTGCCGAACGTCTTAATATAGCTCGGGGCATATATTATACCGTAGAATTTCGGTATGTTAAAGTGCCCTTCTATTTGTGTTATTATTAGCTCGTTAGCTTCGTCGTCCTCGTCTATTGTAACCGCATCGTCGTTATTTAGGTCGTTCGTTCTTCGCGTAGTAGCCTTCGCCTCCCGCTAGGCCCTCTTCTATACCTTTGTTACCCTATATAGGCGAAACACATTCTTCTATTCGTTTATCCGGTATAATGCTATTCTAAGATACTTAACTGTTTCGTCGTTATAGCATCTATATATCGCTAGAACGGTGAAGTCTACTAGTATATATAGAAATCTTATCGCCTGCGGTTAACGGACCTCTTCGAGTAGTAGTACAAATACAACTAATAAGACTCGTAGGACGCTTTACTGCTCTTAGCCTATCTACTAAGTAACTGCTAAGTAGTAGTAGAACTTGCGAAGATTAGTGTATACGTGTATATACGCGAACCGTCTGTCTAGTATCGTGTCGATAATCCCTTATACTACTATTTTCCCTAGCTTTCTTGTTTTAGCAGATAGGCCCCTATTCGGGGTCGAGTCGGCAACTAGTCGGTATCTCCTCGTTTTTATATAGCTTATCTTGTCTACTAGTAGGTCCGTAGTCTATTAGATTGCGTGCATTAGTACTCCTTTTAGCAGCTAGTATAGTGTGTCTACTACTAAAGACCGGTATATATCGACGTGTTTCTAGCGCTATATAAAGCAATCGATATCGTAGACGTTCTACGGATCCTTCGCTATATATTCGCCTTTGCGTTGCCTTAGATGTCGCTGCTTCGTAGATTCGTGTAACCGCTATTCTACTATAATATCGAGGTGCTCTCGTTCTATCGGGTATACTAGGCAGCTTAGGCAATACATATTTGTCTTAACTCCGGTAATTGCAACTTGCTCTTTATAGTCTACTAACATTACTGCTAAGATTGGAAAGCACCTGCGCGTCGCGCTATCTGCGTATATAATGTCCTAGCCCTCGCCGTCGGCCGCTTTTATAGCGGAGCGAAATATATATACTATCGACATATAATATACACTGTTTTTAGTAAAACTATCGCTATCCTTAACGACCGGCAGTAGTCCTAGTAAGATCGTGCCGGGTCTATTGTTCGCGTTACGTGCTCGTACGTATAGGTTTCCGATAGTAAGGTATACAGGGTATACTATTAAGTTACCTTAGTAGTTAGTTATCTGCGTTTTATCGGTTAATACGATTAGAGGTACGATCGTTGCGCCGTCTATGTTTATCTTGCTCTAGGTATCCTACTACTAGTCTGCTAACGCTATATTAGAGTAGATTCGCTATAGTAGGTCGTTAGTCGTCTACGCTCGATATAGCTTATATACTAGATTATTCCTAAAGCTACTATAACCTATTAAGAATATTACTGCTTTCTTAACGGATCGGTATCGCAGTACTAGCTCCGTACTGCCGCAACCCGTTCGACTTGTCGGAAGGTATAGCTTTCGAACCTTTATTTAACCTAATGCCCTCGATAGTAGTATACCGCTAGCTCGCAGTTTCGACGTTATAGCCTTTATACTTTTCTAGCTTAGTAGATCGTGCAGTAGTGCTAGCCTCTCGTCTTCGAAAAGCCTCGCAATTGCATATCCGGATATTCTCTCTCTCTTTAAGAATTGCGTAAAGCTTATATCGAATAGTAACTTAAATATTCCGTACTCGCCCGAAGTATCTTATATTCGTATTTTAACGCTACTTATAGATTAGGCGCTTGTATTTACTCTACTATACCAAACTGTAATTATGCTATACCTAGCTATAGGCTTGCTAGCGGTACGGCTAGTGTATTCGGTAAATACATCGATATTATCCGCGGTACGGTAGCCTTTTAGTGTTAGCCGTAATCTTATTAACTTCTAGCTTCCTAGCGTTATTGTCGTTCCGGCGGCAGTTGCCTATACGCTTTCTATTTCGTCTTCGTCCGCTAGGCTATCCTATATATCGAATTCCGGTGATTTAAGATATCTATCCCATTTAATACTATCTATACTTCCCTTGTCTTCCTATAGCGCTAGTACTGTTAGCGTTAATATCGTTGCTAGAATAGCTTCTATTGTGCCTTCTTTATTTACGTCTTACTATATGCCTTCTAGTATCGATCTGTCGTCGGCTTGTTCGGCGCTCTAGTTACTACCTTGGATCGTATATAAGTTAAGTCGGGCTCGCTTCGCGGCATTGTTTGTAGTAGAATCGTGCTCGGCAAATTCTTTTAGTACGACGCGTTTCTCGCACTTGTTTCTGTATTGCTTATAGCCGTAGGAGCTTTTAAGTAGCCGGTTATATAACCCGCATTCGATGTAGTAAGACATTACTATATATATAGTTGGCTTTCGATAATAGGCGCTAGTGCTATAGCTACTATAGGGTTGCCGTATGTCGACGTATACGAAGTTACTAAGGCTCTACTACTACGAAGTTAGGTATAAGTCGGGGTCCGACTCGATGTCGATTCGTAGCCCGCGGATTCGGCAAAATCTCGGATTTATCCCGTTCGATTATACTAACTTAATGTTACTCTACTAGCGCCTCTTGCGATAATATTTGAATACTAATTTGTATGCCGACTCGCCGTCCGACTCGGCTACTAGTTAGGACTAATCGGAAAATTAATACCAAATATAAACGACCGTACTATACTTCGACTAGACTTCTACGTTACTTCTAACGCCCTAAGGCCTATATATTATACCGTAAAATGCGTTGTATATGTTCAATTCTGTATACGTATAGGAGTAGCATTACTCCGGTTTGATACTACGCCGTAGCATTATTAATTACGTTAAATTCGCCCGGTACTACTAAGGCTTGCTCTAGTTATATTATAGCTAGGTTGTATTTCTAAGCAAAGTGAACGAATAGCGCTCGAGTAACTGCTAGTAAGTATTGCTTAGCCGACTTAGTAACGACGTCGTTTAAGGCGGCATCTAATAAGCGGTTTATGTCAAATCTAAGGCCTCTAAGACTCGTAGCAGTTACGACTACCCTATCGGTGCGCCTATTAGATAGAAGTATAAAGCCTTATCCTATCGACTCTATTTGATTTTTACACACACGCTATTATATATACGCTATTACATACACGCTATTATATAGACCTATACGCCGACTTATTAATATCAACCTATGTCTTAACCTCTAGCGTAGCTAAGTATCGGGTCTCGCGTCGCTCTAGGGATAGTGCGCCAGTTATCTGCTCCCTAGCCAATAGCACTATTCTATTAGCTAGAGCCCGCGGCTCTAACCCGCTTTAGGGTTCTAGGTGTTAAGGTCGGCTAGGTGTGTTTCCGGTCGGGGTCGAATTGCCCTTATACTAGACTATATCTTCGACGCAGCGAGATCTAGAGCTAATCGTATCGATATAGGTGCTTTAGCCGGGTGTTACCTACTCGCTCGCCTACACTTAATAAGATATTGTAGGTTATAACCTAGAGTTGATCGGCTTTCTATACTAGTAGGCCGGGGAGGGTAATAATACTCGCGTCTACTATTTTCTAGTCGGCAGCAATTATACTACTACTAGTGCCTCTTTCTATTTTATAGGCTAGTTCGCTAACAAGGATTTGCTACTCGATCGCTCGTACCTAGAAGACTGGTTTATATACCTCCTATGCGATCTAGTTCTAGCTAATACTAAGCTCGCCGACTACATTATGTTTCCGGACGGCAGTATATTAAACTAGGACGCTAGTAAGGATCGTACTATTGCTTTAGTCCGCGGCGTAGATAAGCAGTACATCGATAGTGTCTAGAGAAGTACGTTTTACTATAACTCGAATGTTTGGCTACCGCTAACTCTAAGTAGTACGATAAACGTTTGCTACGGTCGGCTTAAGGTAGTATTGTATGCTATCGCAGGATAGCGTACGAGCACTGCTAGTCTAGTATAGATATATGCATTATTTATATATAGGGTTGCTAAGTTCGGGGTCGATTAATAATTTAGGGGCGGATTGATACTACGACTCGGCATCTTAGAGTTAGCCTGCACTTTTCGGTAATACTATTAATATATCAAACTTATATCCTGCTGTATTACGATGCCATTTTCTAGTATTACCGTCTTCGTATTAGACGCTCGGTTAGCGCTAGACTAACCTATATCCTATATGCTAGCGGCAACTACGCCTTCGCGGATTGTCGAATTACCTAGAAGTAACTTGAAACATTCCGGTATGTATAGCGACCAATTTGAGTACAGATACGTATGCCTATGCATTTCATCGCGATAGGCCTTAATATAGATTAATATAGTGCCGAAGAGTTCAGCTACTACTAGTTGAAATTATTGTCCTAGCTACTATCCTAGCATTCTACTGCTACTGCTACTACTACCGACTCGCTATAGATAGCCTACTTAGCCTCGATTCGTATAAGTTCCGCACTGCTTAACTTTCCGATATCTAGTTTCCTTGTCCGATCTAGCCTCCCGGCTACTAGATCTATATCCTATTGCTACTGTTACTACTACCGACTTACTACGGATGCCCTACTCGGCCTAGAGTCGCATAAGTTCCGTACTGCTTTACTTCCCGCTATCTAGTTTCCTTATCTTATCTAGCCTCCCGGCTACTAGATCTATATCCTATTACTACTGTTACTGCTACCGACTCGCGGCGGATACCCTACTCGGCCTAGAGTCGTATAAGTTCCGTACTGCTTTACTTCCCGCTATTTAGTTTCCTTGTCTTATCTAGCCTCCCGGCTACTAGATCTATATCCTATTGCTACTGTTACTACTACCGACTCGCGGCGGATAGCCTACTCGGCCTAGAGTCGCACGAGTTCCGTACTGCTTTACTTCCCGCTATCTAGTTTCCTTGTCCTATCTAGCCTCTCGGCTACTAGATCTATATCCTATTACTACTGTTACTGCTACCGACTCGCGGCGGATAGCCTAATCAGTCTCGACTCGTACGAGTTCCGTACTGCTTTAGGTCCCGCTATATAGTTTCTTGTCTTTTATAGCATCTCGTTATAATTCTCGGTAGAAGTACTATAGGATTTTCGTCGCCGTCGTAGTTATACCGTAGTTAACGAAGGTCGAGGCTAACAACGCCGCAGGCTCGGATCTAGTACCGGCATATTAAAAGGGTATACAAAGCTGCAATTATCATTAAGCAGCTAACCTCTTCGTTATAGGTAGAGCCATTTGCCTTCGCCTATAACGAAGGGATTAGCTACTTAATAATAATTGCAGCCTTATACGCCCTTTTAATATGCCGGTACTAGATCCGAGCCTGCGGCGTTATTAGGTTTATATCGAGTCCGGGCGCTAGATTGCTAAGGTGCATATCTAGTATAGGTAAACACGGCCTTAGTCGTATAGCTAAAGATGTAGCAGTAGTAGTATATAAATTGCTAAAGTTTATTCTCCTACTATTGAATTCTTCTTCTTCTTCTTCTTTATCCTCTAGACGAGACTACTCTTATCCGGCGTTAAAGACTAAAGAATCACTGCTATAACTCTCAGCTAGGACGCTAAACAAATAGGTACGGCTACGCTCGTAAAGAAGGTCTACGTAGTATACTAGTAGGCAGATAGACATAGCCTTTATCGTACGGCTAAAGAGGTAGCAGAGGTAGTATATAAATTGCTAAAGTTCATCCGCCTTAAACTTAATTTCGTCCTTAGTAACTACGTAGTAAGCGGGTCGTGCTGTGCCTTAAAGTCCTAAATGTGCCTATAGCCCGACCCTATATAGATCTTGTCGGCGATACTATAGTCGACGACTGTACCTGCGAGTAGGTTCTAATAGTTATTATATGCATCCTGCCTACGAGTCGGGTAGAAACGAGTGTAGTAACGCTTACTAACGATAATTACGGTTATCTTCGGATACTTCTCTTTGCTACCGTAGAGCTTTGTAAAGGCCTTTTTAGGACTACCTAGGTTACTATATAGTATACTGCCTCGATTGCTCTTACGGTTAGTAACTAGGACCGACTACTTGTTAAATTTTCTAGGTCTAGTAAACTTAACGCTCTATAAGTTCTAGTAGTCCTTCTATAGTATACTAGGTTTCGAATTCGAATTATAGCCTACGCGAGGAGTATCTAGGATGCGGCCGGGCACTGTAATTATGCTAGTACCTACCGAGAAGCTAAATAGCTTCACGGGAGTTAACTAATAATTACCGGTAGGATCGGCAAGACGGAAGAGCCGCGGACTATTCCTAAGCCTAGCACTAGGAGTTCCGGTAATAGATATAGCATCGAGGTTTAGAAATATAGCTGCGAATTTAAGCATCTTAGAAGTCTAGTCGCCTCTAAGTAGGCGTCGATAAGGCTTATTAGTACGGATTGTATACAGCTCGGCAGGTAGGTACTAGGGATTAGCGCGCATACTAACGTTAAGTACCGGACTATCTAGGTATCTAAGGGTAATTCCGTAGTGTTAACGGAAGTAATTATTTATAGTAATCTGTCGCGTTGTAGCATTCGGGATGCTACAGTCGGTAAGGCGGAATCTAACCTAGTTAGCATTGCTAAAACGCTAAACCTAGATCTTGTCGGTAGCCTTCGCGAAGCCGATAATAGGCCTAACCTTAACTCTAAACGGCTTTTGCTCCGACGCATACAACCTAGCGTAATGCCGTTAGGTTAGATAATAAGGGACCGTTTATTCGGCTAGAGGGCTATAAGGAAGCTTAGAGGCTCGAGAAAGGCCGCTTTCGGGCACTCTTGCCTACCACTAAACAACAACCTAGACCTCTAGCCGCAAGCCGGGTCCCTTATTATCTAACTTAACGGCATTACGCTAGGTTGCATGCGTCGGAGCAATATATAGCGAGAATAATAAAGGTATAGTTGTAGGATACTCCGAGAGTAAGTTAGGCGACTCGGTTGTCCTCCTACGATGCTCTTGCCGCCTTTAACCTAGCTATAATCTGGCTCCGCAGTATAATAGCGGCGCCGCGTAGTAGATAGGGTTTAGGTTCTTGTTCTGCTAGAGGCCCGCGATAGCCGTAGCCGTAGTTCGTGTCTCGAGCTTGACTTTACTTACGCTTTTGCCCTAGCTATAATCTTGCTCCGTAGTATAATAGCGGCGCCGAGTAGTAGATAGGGTTTAGCTTCTTATTCTGCTAGAGGCCCGCGATAGCCGTAGCCGTAGCGTCCTCCTCGCGATGCTCCTTATCGCCGGCGTAGTTCTTATCTCGAGGTTAACCTTGTCTACGCCTTTACCCTAACTGTAGTCTAGCTCCGTACGTATAATAGTAGCGCTGTATAGTAAATAGTGTCGTAGCGCCGAGTGTAGTTCTAGCTAGCGCGCTAGTTGCTAATCGCTCTAGCTACGGTTGCAGGGTTGTTTAACCGATCGCCTATACTACGTAACCTAGTCGACTGTATTCGATTTCCTAGCCTAGGGTCTATACTATATATATTCTACTTAACACTAGAACGATAGGGAACTTCGATAATATAGATAAGGTAAAGGACAGTTAAGAATCGTAGTACGCGGTTGAGTCGTTAGCACTTAATCGAGTCGACAAACGTAGTAGCTAGTTAGCCTTTCCTAACGTAGAGGACCCGGTTAGACAGATTAAACGAAGCATTCGAATCTCGGGCAGGGTAGCGCTATATATCCGCAAGAATAGACCGCCGCTATTTATGCGATAGAAGACGAATAAAGAACTATAAGACGAGGTAGAGCGGTTAGCACTAGAGTTAGAGCAATTGCGTAAAAAGGTTGCGTTTCTATTACGAAAACAATAGGTATATAATAATATTATGCTCGATACGCAAAGAAGGTAGTAACGGAATATAGGGAAACATGCTATACGGATATATAGTAAGAGGGGATAGGAAGGGTAGGGCGGTAGGTTAGGTAGCTTCCTAATACGTCGGTTTGCTAATTAGCAACCTAAGCCGGACTAAGTCGGACAGCTAGTCGGTTATCGAGTCGCATCGCTAATTTAAAGGGCAGAGCGGTAGTCTAGGTCGCTTCCTAATGTATAGGCTTACCGACTCGTACCCTAAGTCGGTTGTCGAGTCGCATCGCTAATTTGTACCTACAGTAGTAGTTATTAACATTAGGCGCGGATAAATACAACGTTAGGCTTGCTTTGCTTATATTAACATTTTATAGCGTATCTGCTATGTCGACGTCGACTCTATATACTACTTCCCCCGCTCGTAATACTAGCGCCGACGTACGCTATAGCTATATCCTATTATACTTTACCCTTTTTCCTCTTTTTTTCCTTCTCGAAGCCGAGCGATTGTTATATATCCTAAGCTCGTACCTGTCTACTTGTAACCTATACTGCCTATATAATTACAACCGATACTATTACAAATCGGTACGACTCCGTGAAATCTGCCCTCTAAACGCCGGCCGCGCGAGATACTCTTCTACCTATTTAAATATTAGCCTCCGGAGTCTAGTAGTTGTCGATAATAATAACGGTATCCGTAGGGGGGAGGTTTATACTAGTTGTAATCTAGCTTATATATGCTACTATAAGCCACTTCTCGTCGCTATATCTATCTACCTTGTTCCTCGTAGATACGAACTCTTTAATAAGGTCGGCCCTAGTAGTATCGGTCTAGCTACTCTAAGTATCGATAAGGATTCTATATACTATATTGCTAGTGCTTAGGATGTTATCGTAATACTCGGAGTCTTTTTTCTATATAGCTAGCTACTAAAGATACTATAAAAATGTTAGTCTTGTATGCTTAGTAGATAGGGGGGCAGATAGATACGTACTAAGTCTAAAACGAAGATATTCTACGGCTTGAAGCTAGCTAGCACAATCTTACTTCTATGCCCGTACTAGCGCTACTTGCTACGCTTAATTCGGATTATATACTATAGCGACACTATAACCGGCTCGTTATACAGTGTTAGTATATAGTCCTAGAGGTAGGGATCCGATAAACCGTAGTCGCGTATCCTAGGAAGTATATTTTTGATATCCTATAGTATAAAAGTACTAAGTTCCTTAATTAAGTCCGTATCGCCCCCCCGTAGTGCGAGAAGCAGCGATAGAAATACAGTAAAGACCCGCATTATCTTAGACACGTATATAAATTTAGCATCTTCCGCTGCCTTCTATTCTTCGACCTACTCGCTTAGTGCTAGATCTTCTATAGATTTAAATTGCAAGCCGATATCAAAATAGGAATATAGTAGACAATCGATAGCCGGTACGCGCGGAGCATTAGGTATAGGTTGCTATATTAGCGTCTTCTTAAGGCGAACCATTTTCGTTAGCAACTAAGGGCGAAACTTGTCTAGCGCCCGAGTATCTTTATCCGTAATACTTAGTTCTATTCGACCTACTGTCGCGTTAGAGTATTCGGATTATAAGTACTTAGAAACCTAATTGCTAATATGCCTAGCCGAGTCGGAGATATTACTATTATCGCTAAACTAGAAGTTACGTTCTATATCGCGCGTCTCTTTAGTCGATAGCGATTAGTCGACGAAATCAAACCGTACTATAGAAGGCGACCAAACAGGGCAGAGGTACCCCTTTATATCGTAGGCATTAACGTATCTCTATACCGAGGCAGTTGCGATAATAGCTAAATTAGATAGTTTGCTAAAGGGGGTGCTACTTAGGCCGAGAACGAAAGGATAGCCTATAAGACTAGCGACGGCAGTCTACTCTTTAGCGCTATATATCTTAGTAATATAAAACTCGTCGACGATAATAGTCGTAGCTAGTATACGAAGTAGCGGCGGTTTCGAATTAGATTTCTCCGACCGTGTCTAGGACTTCTATTTCTTAGCTCGTTCGTACGTTATAAAATCTAGTACGTTAGATATTATAGTCGAGGTAGTAAGGACGATCCATTTATAGTACTATAAACAAGGGGGTACTTCTATATCCTCGTATTTAAGCAATAAGCGCACTGGGACGCCTTTTTTAAACTACTACTTATCTATAACCTTTATACCGAACACCTGTTCTAGTTCTAGCCGAGTCGGGAGCGCTATATAATCGAGATAAAGAACGTCCTCGATATATACGACCTAGTTGTAGTTCTACGGACTAGTTCTATTGCGTCTCTTATCTTTCGTTAGCTTACTAGAGTCTTTTATAAGATATACGAATATAGCTCCGGGGGGCATAAAGTTGTCGATCTTATATATCTAGTTTTCGGCTAGCTGCTTCGGAACACAGACAACGTAAACGCTAGGGCGGATAACCGGCTTTGTACCGCTAGCTAATACCTACGGATCGAACGCAATTTTCTTATTTAGCCGAAGTCCTAGGTTAACCGACGAATTGGATAGCCGAAAGGGATAGGCGTTAGCAGTTAATAGCCCGTTATTACTCTATACCCTCTACTATATCGAGGTTATAGCGACGTACCCTAACGTATATACCGTCTTGCCTATGCCTACGTCTATACCGCCGATATAGAAGTCCGCGCTAGCAACGGAAGCTAGAAGCGTCTAGGTAATTGTATAGAATTAGTAAGACTTTAACGGACGAGTCGATCTCTAATTAGGCGGAACAACGCCTATACGCGGCAAAGTCTAAGAGGGATCGAGTAGTCTAAAATCGTATATTAACTTAAAGTTCTTAGCGTCGAGATAGGAGTATACGTTACTAGATAACTGCTTCTCGACGTCGGTTTCTATATCTAAATCTATCGACTAGCTAGGTATCGCCGACGAGATCTAATCGACAAAATTTACTAACGTCTAGATCGGTAGAGGGTCGGCTTAGACTTCTGCTTGCGTACCCGGTAGTCGTACGGCGAGTTCAGGCTTATTCGGATCTAGCAGCGATACGATCTAACTCGGTAACGACTCGATCCATTTCTAGCGAATTCGATCTCGCTTCGAGTCGATTATATCTCCGGCCTTCTTACTATTAGTATTATCGGCTTTACTCGGATTAATTTTTCTATTATCCTTAGTATTATTACTAGCATTTGTCTACGCCGGAGGTTGTACTAGGGATAGTACTAGTCTATTTAAAGCGTGCTATATCTTAGGTAGAGCAGAAGCAATATAGGTCTTTACCGTATACTCTGTCGTATCGGGCTATACGGAACGGACGGCCGTTCGAACCGAATCGTCGAGGGCGACTAGAAGTAAAGCAGTATTCCTATTATAACCGTTGTCGCGGAGCACCTCCTTAACTGCCTTGTCGACAGCCTACTAAATCGCTATTATATCCGCGGCGACGTCGGCTATAGCTTTTCGCGCGGCTGCCTGCCGAGCTGCCTCCTACTCTTTATATATCTTCCGGAATCTATCCGCGATAAGCTGTTTATAGCGCTCGCGATCGGCGCGATCCTTACGAGCGAGTCGGTCGTCCTTAGCTTACTTAATAGCCGATTTCGTAGGCGACTGCGGACCCTAACCGACATTGATTTCGGCAGGATTACCGGCTATAGAAGCACCGTACTAAGCTAGGTCGATAGTTCTAGAAGCCTTAAGTAGGGACGGTCGACGATATATAGAAGGTATCCTAGTATAGTCCGTTATATTTTTGCCGACGAGGAAATCGAGTCTAGTAGAAATCCTAGTATCTAAGCTGTTATATATCTCTATAGCTAGGGAGTGGAATATCGGATTAGTCTTACATTTAGAAAGACCTTTAGGGCCGCGAGCTAGATCGATCACTACGAAGAATTCGTACTTCTACTGTTCGGGCGATAGCAATAACTCTCGTACGAGCTAGAGCCGCAACAAATCCTTTATACTAATATTATTAGAAGTCTTCGATTATAGGATAGACTAATTTAGGCTAAATACGTCGTAGTCTGCCGTTAAAGGTAACCGCTAGTCGACAATACTAAACTATAACGTAATCTTAGCCCGGTCCGGCTTAATAGGGCGTAGCGCGTCGGATATTACTAGATTAGTATCCTTGCTACCGTGCGAATCTCCTAGCGTTATTCTCTTAAATACCCGACCGGCTCTGCTAGTCTTACTAGTAGAGGCAGAACTTGCTCTACGCTTAGGTATAGAGGGCGTAGTTTATCGGGATCTATTAGTCTCGCTCTCGGATACGTCTTCCTTTTTAGCATTATTACCGGCCGGCGGGGTAAACTTGTCCCTTATAACCTTCTATATAAGGCGGCATACTAAGTGGACTACAGACCTCTAAATTTCATTATTCGGACTATTTGCATTATCCTACGGAAGCATTCCCCTAACGTACTACTTCGGAGCCTATTTAGGATCTTTAAAGTACTATTCGGGTATTAATAGCGTACGTCTAGGTTTAGTAGGATAGTTGAGGTTGCTAGCAATAGCGTATACTATAGCTTTCTCCTCCTTATAATGCCCCTTAACGGGCTAGCGACTCTACTTCCCCTTCAACTAGTTAAATGAAAAATGTTTCTCTAGATACGGAAGGAGCCTTTTTATTGCTAACGTAAGAAGAGGCTTGTCGATGCTATACAGGTTTAGTATAACATATTTAGGGACGTCTTTGCCGCTATTTAAGGCTTTAATTAGTAGCTCGTTGTCCTTTAGCTAGTCCTTAATATTCGTAGAGACTACTATCTCGGCAAAGGCAGTAGGCGACGAGTTTATAACTAGTATATAGCATTAGCATATAACAGGTTATACTGATTAGTAATACTTATATAACAGAGGTTAGGGACTATAGATCGACAACGACGTATACTATCCGAGAGTAGCAGATAAACTAACAGAGTTAGTAAAATTCGCTATACGTTAGGGTCGGCGGAGGTAAGAATAGGAGCGGAGAGCTGCTTATACCTACCGACCCTAACGCGAGCCGTTAGAGTTGCGTTATATAACGAGTGTCTATATATACTAGCTTAATGCTAGTCGAGCACGACGGCTGAGTTACATAGTACGGCCTATATACGAGTTAGAATAGGGTATTAGCGAAGGAAATAATATACTATACGTGCGATAGGGAGGGTAAGGGGGTATATATATATAGAACAGGTATATTAGTGCGAGTTAACAGTAAATGTTGAAGAAGGCAGTAATAAGGAAAGGTAACGACCTTAAATGCCTACGTCGTAACCGGGTCGGTTAGCGAGTCGGGCCTAACTAACTAATAAATCGACGAAGTAAGGCATCTAGCGCTTAAGCATATAATAGTTCAGTTACGCAACTAGTAACCGAAGTAATAAGGCTATAGATAATCGTTATAGTATGAACCCCTATACGATAGACGGTTCTAGATGCAGGACTAATAAGTCGCAGTAAACATAGTACTACGTAACAAGTAATCGAAAGTTAGTAAAGTAAATATAAGCCTATCTATAGTAGAGTTGCGACTGCGATCGCAAGCGCGAGACGCGAGTGCTTATAAGCTACGCAATACAGCCAAATTGACCGATCTATGTCCTTATAGTAACTAATAATTATTATACGATAGCGGGTAGACTAGACCCGCTATAGTACGAGGGTATAGGCTAGTAAGGCGGTTAGTCTTAGGACCCGAGAGTAGGGCATGTAGATAGTTCGAGCTAACGATTAAGATAGCATGTTTTCTATAGATGCTACTAACTCTATCGGCGGCGAAAAGGCATGTGTTTAGCTATAACGAGTAGCAAACAAAGGTATAAAACGATCGAAATATTCTATAGATCGTATACTAGAGTAGTAGTCTGCGTAGGAGGCCGAATAAACGACCGTATATAAATCCGCGGCAATACAATACACTAGGCGTAAGGTTAAGAAGCGAGATAATAGATAACGTGATTTGCCGAACCCGCTGCCGAAGTTAGTAATAGAGGATGTAGAAGTTGCCTAGTAGGCTTAGTACCCGATTCGATATCGAATTAGGGCCCGAGTCGGTATTAGCAAACCCCGCGACTAGAGTAGTTCTAGTTTCTACTACTAACTAACGTCGACTTTCTACTACGCTATATATATAACTACCGCCTTCGAGAATGCTACGTACTTAACTACCTCGCGATTAATATTCAATAGGCGGTATTACCCGCGGCCTTAGCCTATCGCCGTCGATATACTACGTATTTTACGCTAGCGTCGAGAGGTCAATTTAGGAGTCTAGTTAGATTAGCAGCACGTTCCGATTACTATTATTACTAGAACGCCGAAGGACGCAAAGTTACCTATACGACCTAGTATTAATAGACGAGAAATACGAAGAAGAGTTCCCTAAGGCAGTAAAGCAGATCCGTACGATAGAGGGACAGACTGCGTTTAGGTGCCTAGTGTATAAGATTTGTTCTAATTATCGCCGACGGACGAGACGAAAAACGGTACGCGTAACAACACGTAGAGTCGGCGATACTAGCGATTGCGCGGAAATTGCTATATCTACGGATACTAGACTAGCGACACTAGAAGGATCTAGAGCGGTACCGCCGTACCGCGTACTAAATAATGTATAGTAGAGTATAGTTACAGTGCAAGAGTAGAACGGGAAGGTAAAACCTATATATCGACTATATAAACTCGATTATCGCTAGCCTATAGTTAGAGGCCGCGCGTTAGTAGGAGTCGATAATATAGACCTCGAACGATTAGTTAAGATACTACAGGTAGATTGTAGTTTCGAAGCCGGCGTCGACGCCTTGCATTAAATAAGCGACTAATATAGATACGTTCGAATTAACAACGAGCGATAGTAGAGGGCTAGTCTATCTAATACATTAGGTAGAGGCCTACAGCTGCGATTTGCAATCTATAGGCAAATTAAGGAGGCAGAACGAGCGTAAATGTAAACGCAGAAAAGCGAGATAAATAATTAATTTCACTAAGTCCGATATAGAAGTCCTACTCTAATAGTAATAGGCACTAATCTATTTATCAAACGGAAGGCAAGATGCCCCGACTACGATAAGCACTACGCTTTGATCTTAGATATATACTAATATATAGTAAACATATTACGTATAGCAGTCTTAAGCGCCGCGATCTCTTCCTTTATCTATTTAATCTCGGCCTATATTTAAGCACCCTAATCGCGCTGCAGCGATAGCGGACTCGGGGTAGCCCGATAGTTAAGGAAAGGCTAAATCGGCTGCGACTAGTAGTCGTCGTGCTAGGGTAGATTGTATATATCTAGCTAATCTAGTTGGAATTGCATCTGTCGAGTATAGGGCCTCTACGGTATTATTAACCTCGAATTGGCTAAATACGCCGATAGAGATAGTTCTAACTAACCCGTAATGCTGCGAGGCGGCTTCGAAGGTATATGTTCGACCTAGCGGATTAGCTAACGCCGATTGATTTACTAATAAAGAATATACATCTATATATACCGTAGTAGCGACCGAGCGAGGAATAAATAGTCTAAATGCGCCGATTGCTTTAGTGCAATGTCGATAGTGTTGCTATATGCCGTCGGCATAGACTGCAATAATTACCGCTAGACTAATAATAGCGCTAGATTAATAGTTCCCGAATCCGACTCGCGACCGAATCGGGCTAGCGTCGACAAGGTACGAAAATAGCGAATAGTCTATAGGCTACGATTATGCTTCAGCGTTAGCGGGGCATATCCGATAGGACTAATAAGCGATTATAGACGGCGACTCGGGCAGTCTATATAGGAGCAGAAGATGAAACCGCAATTTAATGCCCCCCTTTTCGTAGGGTAAACAAGCACGAAGACGCGTATAGTCTAATATATACTACGTTAGATTCGCAACAATACTACTACTCGTTATAGTACACTTAGGATAGGTCGCAACTACAAAGAAGATAAATACAGAACTAAGTCGTTATCTAACTCGACAGAGTCGGATAGGGATACTAGATTCGAAGAAGAAAACAGGGAGGATACTCGTTTATATATAGCGACTAGCATTAGATCGAAATTTATAAAGGTAACGTACGCTAGAGCACGGTAATAGAGGACTAACGTAACTAGCATAAGGGCAAGAATAGCAAAGATCCGGCAAGGCTAGAACGGAAGTACGGCGACGATAGGGCGGATTAGAGTTGCGTTTTCTTGTCAA